>NW_027167771.1:0-143904 GCF_040954835.1 Lepisosteus oculatus | reverse complement strand
CACTCAGATCTTAACCCCCAGTGTGCAGAAAGGGTCAAAACGTGTTTTTCAGCAGAAATAAACATGTTCTGCAAGTTTGGTCAACCCCATGTAAGTTATGGGGCAGTAACAGTACACTCTGCAAAACGTGTTTTTCAGCCCGAAATAAACGCGTTTTTCAGACAACTGAATCCCCATGTAGCAGCAAGGCTCAGAAGGAGCCCACACACTCAGATCTTAACCCAGTGTGCTGAAAGTGTCAAAACATGTTTTTCAGCAGAAATAAACATGTTTCTGCAAGTTTGGTCAACCCCATGTAAGTTATGGGGCAGTAACAGTACACTTTTCAAAACGTGTTTTTCAGCCCGAAATAAACGCGTTTTTTCAGACAACTGAATACCCATGTAGCAGCAAGGCTCAGAAGAGCCCACACACTCAGATCTTAACCCCAGTGTGCTGAAAGTGTCAAAACATGTTTTCAGCAGAAATAAACATGTTTCTGCAAGTTTGGTCAACCCCATGTAAGTTATGGGGCAGTAACAGTACACTTTTCAAAACGTGTTTTTCAGCCCGAAATAAACGCGTTTTTTCAGACAACTGAATACCCATGTAGCAGCAAGGCTCAGAAGAGCCCACACACTCAGATCTTAACCCCAGTGTGCTGAAAGTGTCAAAACATGTTTTTCAGCAGAAATAAACATGTTTCTGCAAGTTTGGTCAACCCCATGTAAGTTATGGGCAGTAACAGTACACTTTTCAAAACGTGTTTTTCAGCCCGAAATAAACGCGTTTTTTTCAGACAACTGAATCCCCATGTAGCAGCAAGGCTCAGAAGAGCCCACACACTCAGATCTTAACCCCAGTGTGCAGAAGGTTCAAAACATGTTTTTCAGCAGAAATAAACATGTTTCTGCAAGTTTGGTCAACCCCATGTAAGTTATGGGGCAGTAACAGTACACTTTTCAAAACGTGTTTTTCAGCCCGAAATAAACGCGTTTTTTCAGACAACTGAATACCCATGTAGCAGCAAGGCTCAGAAGAGCCCACACACTCAGATCTTAACCCCAGTGTGCTGAAAGTGTCAAAACATGTTTTTCAGCAGAAATAAACATGTTTCTGCAAGTTTGGTCAACCCCATGAAGTTATGGTGATCCCCATGTAGCAGCAAGGCTCAGAAGAGCCCACACACTCAGATCTTAACCCCAGTGTGCAGAAAGGTTCAAAACATGTTTTTCAGCAGAAATAAACATGTTTCTGCAAGTTTGGTCAACCCCATGTAAGTTATGGGGCAGTAACAGTACACTTTTCAAAACGTGTTTTTCAGCCCGAAATAAACGCGTTTTTTCAGACAACTGAATCCCCATGTAGCAGCAAGGCTCAGAAGAGCCCACACACTCAGATCTTAACCCCAGTGTGCAGAAAGGTTCAAAACATGTTTTTCAGCAGAAATAAACATGTTTCTGCAAGTTTGGTCAACCCCATGTAAGTTATGGGGCAGTAACAGTACACTTTTCAAAACGTGTTTTTCAGCCCGAAATAAACGCGTTTTATCAGACAACTGAATCCCCATGTAGCAGCAAGGCTCAGAAGAGCCCACACACTCAGATCTTAACCCCAGTGTGCAGAAAGGTTCAAAAACATGTTTTTCAGCAGAAATAAACATGTTTCTGCAAGTTTGGTCAACCCCATGTAAGTTATGGGGCAGTAACAGTACACTTTTCAAAACGTGTTTTTCAGCCCGAAATAAACACGTTTTTTCAGACAACTGAATACCCATGTAGCAGCAAGGCTCAGAAGAGCCCACACACTCAGATCTTAACCCCAGTGTGCTGAAAGTGTCAAAACATGTTTTTCAGCAGAAATAAACATGTTTCTGCAAGTTTGGTCAACCCCATGTAAGTTATGGGGCAGTAACAGTACACTTTTCAAAACGTGTTTTTCAGCCCGAAATAAACGCGTTTTTTCAGACAACTGAATCCCCATGTAGCAGCAAGGCTCAGAAGAGCCCACACACTCAGATCTTAACCCCAGTGTGCAGAAAGGTCAAAACTGTTTTTCAGCAGAAATAAACATGTTTCTGCAAGTTTGGTCAACCCCATGTAAGTTATGGGGCAGTAACAGTACACTCTGCAAAACGTGTTTTTCAGCCCGAAATAAACGCGTTTTTTCAGACAACTGAATCCCCATGTAGCAGCAAGGCTCAGAAGAGCCCACACACTCAGATCTTAACCCCAGTGTGCTGAAAGTGTCAAAACATGTTTTTCAGCAGAAATAAACATGTTTCTGCAAGTTTGGTCAACCCCATGTAAGTTATGGGGCAGTAACAGTACACTTTTCAAAACGTGTTTTTCAGCCCGAAATAAACGCGTTTTTTCAGACAACTGAATCCCCATGTAGCAGCAAGGCTCAGAAGAGCCCACACACTCAGATCTTAACCCCAGTGTGCAGAAAGGTTCAAAACATGTTTTTCAGCAGAAATAAACATGTTTCTGCAAGTTTGGTCAACCCCATGTAAGTTATGGGGCAGTAACAGTACACTTTTCAAAACGTGTTTTTCAGCCCGAAATAAACGCGTTTTTTCAGACAACTGAATACCCATGTAGCAGCAAGGCTCAGAAGAGCCCACACACTCAGATCTTAACCCCAGTGTGCAGAAAGGTTCAAAACATGTTTTTCAGCAGAAATAAACATGTTTCTGCAAGTTTGGTCAACCCCATGTAAGTTATGGGGCAGTAACAGTACACTTTTCAAAAACGTGTTTTTCAGCCCGAAATAAACGCGTTTTTTCAGACAACTGAATCCCATGTAGCAGCAAGGCTCAGAAGAGCCCACACACTCAGATCTTAACCCCAGTGTGCAGAAAGGTCAAAACATGTTTTTCAGCAGAAATAAACATGTTTCTGCAAGTTTGGTCAACCCCATGTAAGTTATGGGGCAGTAACAGTACACTTTTCAAAACGTGTTTTTCAGCCCGAAATAAACGCGTTTTTTCAGACAACTGAATCCCCATGTAGCAGCAAGGCTCAGAAGAGCCCACACACTCAGATCTTAACCCCAGTGTGCAGAAAGGTTCAAAACATGTTTTTCAGCAGAAATAAACATGTTTCTGCAAGTTTGGTCAACCCCATGTAAGTTATGGGGCAGTAACAGTACACTTTTCAAAACGTGTTTTTCAGCCCGAAATAAACGCGTTTTTTCAGACAACTGAATACCCATGTAGCAGCAAGGCTCAGAAGAGCCCACACACTCAGATCTTAACCCCAGTGTGCAGAAAGGTTCAAAACATGTTTTTCAGCAGAAATAAACATGTTTCTGCAAGTTTGGTCAACCCCATGTAAGTTATGGGGCAGTAACAGTACACTTTTCAAAACGTGTTTTTCAGCCCGAAATAAACGCGTTTTTCAGACAACTGAATACCCATGTAGCAGCAAGGCTCAGAAGAGCCCACACACTCAGATCTTAACCCCAGTGTGCTGAAAGTGTCAAAACATGTTTTTCAGCAGAAATAAACATGTTTCTGCAAGTTTGGTCAACCCCATGTAAGTTATGGGGCAGTAACAGTACACTTTTCAAAACGTGTTTTTCAGCCCGAAATAAACGCGTTTTTTCAGACAACTGAATACCCATGTAGCAGCAAGGCTCAGAAGAGCCCACACACTCAGATCTTAACCCCAGTGTGCAGAAAGGTTCAAAACATGTTTTTCAGCAGAAATAAACATGTTTCTGCAAGTTTGGTCAACCCCATGTAAGTTATGGGGCAGTAACAGTACACTTTTCAAAACGTGTTTTTCAGCCCGAAATAAACGCGTTTTTTCAGACAACTGAATCCCCATGTAGCAGCAAGGCTCAGAAGAGCCCACACACTCAGATCTTAACCCCAGTGTGCAGAAAGGTTCAAAACATGTTTTTTCAGCAGAAATAAACATGTTTCTGCAAGTTTGGTCAACCCCATGTAAGTTATGGGGCAGTAACAGTACACTTTTCAAAACGTGTTTTTCAGCCCGAAATAAACACGTTTTTTCAGACAACTGAATACCCATGTAGCAGCAAGGCTCAGAAGAGCCCACACACTCAGATCTTAACCCCAGTGTGCTGAAAGTGTCAAAACATGTTTTTCAGCAGAAATAAACATGTTTCTGCAAGTTTGGTCAACCCCATGTAAGTTATGGGGCAGTAACAGTACACTTTTCAAAACGTGTTTTTCAGCCCGAAATAAACGCGTTTTTTCAGACAACTGAATACCCATGTAGCAGCAAGGCTCAGAAGAGCCCACACACTCAGATCTTAACCCCAGTGTGCAGAAAGGGTCAAAACGTGTTTTTCAGCAGAAATAAACATGTTTCTGCAAGTTTGGTCAACCCCATGTAAGTTATGGGGCAGTAACAGTACACTCTTCAAAACGTGTTTTTACAGCCCGAAATAAACGCGTTTTTTCAGACAACTGAATCCCCATGTAGCAGCAAGGCTCAGAAGAGCCCACACACTCAGATCTTAACCCCAGTGTGCAGAAAGGTTCAAAACATGTTTTTCAGCAGAAATAAACATGTTTCTGCAAGTTTGGTCAACCCCATGTAAGTTATGGGGCAGTAACAGTACACTTTTCAAAACGTGTTTTTCAGCCCGAAATAAACGCGTTTTTTCAGACAACTGAATCCCCATGTAGCAGCAAGGCTCAGAAGAGCCCACACACTCAGATCTTAACCCCAGTGTGCAGAAAGGTTCAAAACATGTTTTTCAGCAGAAATAAACATGTTTCTGCAAGTTTGGTCAACCCCATGTAAGTTATGGGGCAGTAACAGTACACTTTTCAAAACGTGTTTTTCAGCCCGAAATAAACGCGTTTTATCAGACAACTGAATCCCCATGTAGCAGCAAGGCTCAGAAGAGCCCACACACTCAGATCTTAACCCCAGTGTGCAGAAAGGTTCAAAACATGTTTTTCAGCAGAAATAAACATGTTTCTGCAAGTTTGGTCAACCCCATGTAAGTTATGGGGCAGTAACAGTACACTTTTCAAAACGTGTTTTTCAGCCCGAAATAAACACGTTTTTTCAGACAACTGAATACCCATGTAGCAGCAAGGCTCAGAAGAGCCCACACACTCAGATCTTAACCCCAGTGTGCTGAAAGTGTCAAAACATGTTTTTCAGCAGAAATAAACATGTTTCTGCAAGTTTGGTCAACCCCATGTAAGTTATGGGGCAGTAACAGTACACTTTTCAAAACGTGTTTTTCAGCCCGAAATAAACGCGTTTTTTCAGACAACTGAATCCCCATGTAGCAGCAAGGCTCAGAAGAGCCCACACACTCAGATCTTAACCCCAGTGTGCAGAAAGGGTCAAAACGTGTTTTTCAGCAGAAATAAACATGTTTCTGCAAGTTTGGTCAACCCCATGTAAGTTATGGGGCAGTAACAGTACACTCTGCAAAACGTGTTTTTCAGCCCGAAATAAACGCGTTTTTTCAGACAACTGAATCCCCATGTAGCAGCAAGGCTCAGAAGAGCCCACACACTCAGATCTTAACCCCAGTGTGCTGAAAGTGTCAAAACATGTTTTTCAGCAGAAATAAACATGTTTCTGCAAGTTTGGTCAACCCCATGTAAGTTATGGGGCAGTAACAGTACACTTTTCAAAACGTGTTTTTCAGCCCGAAATAAACGCGTTTTTCAGACAACTGAATCCCCATGTAGCAGCAAGGCTCAGAAGAGCCCACACACTCAGATCTTAACCCCAGTGTGCAGAAAGGTTCAAAACATGTTTTTCAGCAGAAATAAACATGTTTCTGCAAGTTTGGTCAACCCCATGTAAGTTATGGGCAGTAACAGTACACTTTTCAAAACGTGTTTTTCAGCCCGAAATAAACGCGTTTTTTCAGACAACTGAATACCCATGTAGCAGCAAGGCTCAGAAGAGCCCACACACTCAGATCTTAACCCCAGTGTGCAGAAAGGTTCAAAACATGTTTTTCAGCAGAAATAAACATGTTTCTGCAAGTTTGGTCAACCCCATGTAAGTTATGGGGCAGTAACAGTACACTTTTCAAAACGTGTTTTTCAGCCCGAAATAAACGCGTTTTTTCAGACAACTGAATCCCCATGTAGCAGCAAGGCTCAGAAGAGCCCACACACTCAGATCTTAACCCCAGTGTGCAGAAAGGTTCAAAACATGTTTTTCAGCAGAAATAAACATGTTTCTGCAAGTTTGGTCAACCCCATGTAAGTTATGGGGCAGTAACAGTACACTTTTCAAAACGTGTTTTTCAGCCCGAAATAAACGCGTTTTTTCAGACAACTGAATCCCCATGTAGCAGCAAGGCTCAGAAGAGCCCACACACTCAGATCTTAACCCCAGTGTGCAGAAAGGTTCAAAACATGTTTTTCAGCAGAAATAAACATGTTTCTGCAAGTTTGGTCAACCCCATGTAAGTTATGGGGCAGTAACAGTACACTTTTCAAAACGTGTTTTTCAGCCCGAAATAAACGCGTTTTTTCAGACAACTGAATACCCATGTAGCAGCAAGGCTCAGAAGAGCCCACACACTCAGATCTTAACCCCAGTGTGCAGAAAGGTTCAAAACATGTTTTTCAGCAGAAATAAACATGTTTCTGCAAGTTTGGTCAACCCCATGTAAGTTATGGGGCAGTAACAGTACACTTTTCAAAACGTGTTTTTCAGCCCGAAATAAACGCGTTTTTTCAGACAACTGAATACCCATGTAGCAGCAAGGCTCAGAAGAGCCCACACACTCAGATCTTAACCCCAGTGTGCTGAAAGTGTCAAAACATGTTTTTCAGCAGAAATAAACATGTTTCTGCAAGTTTGGTCAACCCCATGTAAGTTATGGGGCAGTAACAGTACACTTTTCAAAACGTGTTTTTCAGCCCGAAATAAACGCGTTTTTTCAGACAACTGAATACCCATGTAGCAGCAAGGCTCAGAAGAGCCCACACACTCAGATCTTAACCCCAGTGTGCAGAAAGGTTCAAAACATGTTTTTCAGCAGAAATAAACATGTTTCTGCAAGTTTGGTCAACCCCATGTAAGTTATGGGGCAGTAACAGTACACTTTTCAAAACGTGTTTTTCAGCCCGAAATAAACGCGTTTTTTCAGACAACTGAATCCCCATGTAGCAGCAAGGCTCAGAAGAGCCCACACACTCAGATCTTAACCCCAGTGTGCAGAAAGGTTCAAAACATGTTTTTCAGCAGAAATAAACATGTTTCTGCAAGTTTGGTCAACCCCATGTAAGTTATGGGGCAGTAACAGTACACTTTTCAAAACGTGTTTTTCAGCCCGAAATAAACACGTTTTTTCAGACAACTGAATACCCATGTAGCAGCAAGGCTCAGAAGAGCCCACACACTCAGATCTTAACCCCAGTGTGCTGAAAGTGTCAAAACATGTTTTTCAGCAGAAATAAACATGTTTCTGCAAGTTTGGTCAACCCCATGTAAGTTATGGGGCAGTAACAGTACACTTTTCAAAACGTGTTTTTCAGCCCGAAATAAACGCGTTTTTTCAGACAACTGAATACCCATGTAGCAGCAAGGCTCAGAAGAGCCCACACACTCAGATCTTAACCCCAGTGTGCAGAAAGGGTCAAAACGTGTTTTTCAGCAGAAATAAACATGTTTCTGCAAGTTTGGTCAACCCCATGTAAGTTATGGGGCAGTAACAGTACACTCTGCAAAACGTGTTTTACAGCCCGAAATAAACGCGTTTTTTCAGACAACTGAATCCCCATGTAGCAGCAAGGCTCAGAAGAGCCCACACACTCAGATCTTAACCCCAGTGTGCAGAAAGGTTCAAAACATGTTTTTCAGCAGAAATAAACATGTTTCTGCAAGTTTGGTCAACCCCATGTAAGTTATGGGGCAGTAACAGTACACTTTTCAAAACGTGTTTTTCAGCCCGAAATAAACGCGTTTTTTCAGACAACTGAATACCCATGTAGCAGCAAGGCTCAGAAGAGCCCACACACTCAGATCTTAACCCCAGTGTGCTGAAAGTGTCAAAACATGTTTTTCAGCAGAAATAAACATGTTTCTGCAAGTTTGGTCAACCCCATGTAAGTTATGGGGCAGTAACAGTACACTTTTCAAAACGTGTTTTTCAGCCCGAAATAAACGCGTTTTTTCAGACAACTGAATACCCATGTAGCAGCAAGGCTCAGAACAGCCCACACACTCAGATCTTAACCCCAGTGTGCTGAAAGTGTCAAAACATGTTTTTCAGCAGAAATAAACATGTTTCTGCAAGTTTGGTCAACCCCATGTAAGTTATGGGGCAGTAACAGTACACTTTTCAAAACGTGTTTTTCAGCCCGAAATAAACGCGTTTTTTCAGACAACTGAATCCCCATGTAGCAGCAAGGCTCAGAAGAGCCCACACACTCAGATCTTAACCCCAGTGTGCAGAAAGGTTCAAAACATGTTTTTCAGCAGAAATAAACATGTTTCTGCAAGTTTGGTCAACCCCATGTAAGTTATGGGGCAGTAACAGTACACTTTTCAAAACGTGTTTTTCAGCCCGAAATAAACGCGTTTTTTCAGACAACTGAATACCCATGTAGCAGCAAGGCTCAGAAGAGCCCACACACTCAGATCTTAACCCCAGTGTGCTGAAAGTGTCAAAACATGTTTTTCAGCAGAAATAAACATGTTTCTGCAAGTTTGGTCAACCCCATGTAAGTTATGGGGCAGTAACAGTACACTTTTCAAAACGTGTTTTTCAGCCCGAAATAAACGCGTTTTTTCAGACAACTGAATACCCATGTAGCAGCAAGGCTCAGAAGAGCCCACACACTCAGATCTTAACCCCAGTGTGCTGAAAGTGTCAAAACATGTTTTTCAGCAGAAATAAACATGTTTCTGCAAGTTTGGTCAACCCCATGTAAGTTATGGGGCAGTAACAGTACACTTTTCAAAACGTGTTTTTCAGCCCGAAATAAACGCGTTTTTTCAGACAACTGAATACCCATGTAGCAGCAAGGCTCAGAAGAGCCCACACACTCAGATCTTAACCCCAGTGTGCAGAAAGGTTCAAAACATGTTTTTCAGCAGAAATAAACATGTTTCTGCAAGTTTGGTCAACCCCATGTAAGTTATGGGGCAGTAACAGTACACTTTTCAAAACGTGTTTTTCAGCCCGAAATAAACGCGTTTTTTCAGACAACTGAATCCCCATGTAGCAGCAAGGCTCAGAAGAGCCCACACACTCAGATCTTAACCCCAGTGTGCAGAAAGGTTCAAAACATGTTTTTCAGCAGAAATAAACATGTTTCTACAAGTTTGGTCAACCCCATGTAAGTTATGGGGCAGTAACAGTACACTTTTCAAAACGTGTTTTTCAGCCCGAAATAAACACGTTTTTTCAGACATCTGAATACCCATGTAGCAGCAAGGCTCAGAACAGCCCACACACTCAGATCTTAACCCCAGTGTGCTGAAAGTGTCAAAACATGTTTTTCAGCAAAAATAAACATGTTTCTGCAAGTTTGGTCAACCCCATGTAAGTTATGGGGCAGTAACAGTACACTTTTCAAAACGTGTTTTTCAGCCCGAAATAAACGCGTTTTTTCAGACAACTGAATACCCATGTAGCAGCAAGGCTCAGAAGAGCCCACACACTCAGATCTTAACCCCAGTGTGCAGAAAGGGTCAAAACGTGTTTTTCAGCAGAAATAAACATGTTTCTGCAAGTTTGGTCAACCCCATGTAAGTTATGGGGCAGTAACAGTACACTCTGCAAAACGTGTTTTACAGCCCGAAATAAACGCGTTTTTTCAGACAACTGAATCCCCATGTAGCAGCAAGGCTCAGAAGAGCCCACACACTCAGATCTTAACCCCAGTGTGCAGAAAGGTTCAAAACATGTTTTTCAGCAGAAATAAACATGTTTCTGCAAGTTTGGTCAACCCCATGTAAGTTATGGGGCAGTAACAGTACACTTTTCAAAACGTGTTTTTCAGCCCGAAATAAACGCGTTTTTTCAGACAACTGAATACCCATGTAGCAGCAAGGCTCAGAAGAGCCCACACACTCAGATCTTAACCCCAGTGTGCTGAAAGTGTCAAAACATGTTTTTCAGCAGAAATAAACATGTTTCTGCAAGTTTGGTCAACCCCATGTAAGTTATGGGGCAGTAACAGTACACTTTTCAAAACGTGTTTTTCAGCCCGAAATAAACGCGTTTTTTCAGACAACTGAATACCCATGTAGCAGCAAGGCTCAGAAGAGCCCACACACTCAGATCTTAACCCCAGTGTGCTGAAAGTGTCAAAACATGATTTTCAGCAGAAATAAACATGTTTCTGCAAGTTTGGTCAACCCCATGTAAGTTATGGGGCAGTAACAGTACACTTTTCAAAACGTGTTTTTCAGCCCGAAATAAACGCGTTTTTTCAGACAACTGAATCCCCATGTAGCAGCAAGTCTCAGAAGAGCCCACACACTCAGATCTTAACCCCAGTGTGCAGAAAGGTTCAAAACATGTTTTTCAGCAGAAATAAACATGTTTCTGCAAGTTTGGTCAACCCCATGTAAGTTATGGGGCAGTAACAGTACACTTTTCAAAACGTGTTTTTCAGCCCGAAATAAACGCGTTTTTTCAGACAACTGAATACCCATGTAGCAGCAAGGCTCAGAAGAGCCCACACACTCAGATCTTAACCCCAGTGTGCTGAAAGTGTCAAAACATGTTTTTCAGCAGAAATAAACATGTTTCTGCAAGTTTGGTCAACCCCATGTAAGTTATGGGGCAGTAACAGTACACTTTTCAAAACGTGTTTTTCAGCCCGAAATAAACGCGTTTTTTCAGACAACTGAATACCCATGTAGCAGCAAGGCTCAGAAGAGCCCACACACTCAGATCTTAACCCCAGTGTGCTGAAAGTGTCAAAACATGTTTTTCAGCAGAAATAAACATGTTTCTGCAAGTTTGGTCAACCCCATGTAAGTTATGGGGCAGTAACAGTACACTTTTCAAAACGTGTTTTTCAGCCCGAAATAAACGCGTTTTTTCAGACAACTGAATACCCATGTAGCAGCAAGGCTCAGAAGAGCCCACACACTCAGATCTTAACCCCAGTGTGCTGAAAGTGTCAAAACATGATTTTCAGCAGAAATAAACATGTTTCTGCAAGTTTGGTCAACCCCATGTAAGTTATGGGGCAGTAACAGTACACTTTTCAAAACGTGTTTTTCAGCCCGAAATAAACGCGTTTTTTCAGACAACTGAATCCCCATGTAGCAGCAAGTCTCAGAAGAGCCCACACACTCAGATCTTAACCCCAGTGTGCAGAAAGGTTCAAAACATGTTTTTCAGCAGAAATAAACATGTTTCTGCAAGTTTGGTCAACCCCATGTAAGTTATGGGGCAGTAACAGTACACTTTTCAAAACGTGTTTTTCAGCCCGAAATAAACGCGTTTTTTCAGACAACTGAATACCCATGTAGCAGCAAGGCTCAGAAGAGCCCACACACTCAGATCTTAACCCCAGTGTGCTGAAAGTGTCAAAACATGTTTTTCAGCAGAAATAAACATGTTTCTGCAAGTTTGGTCAACCCCATGTAAGTTATGGGGCAGTAACAGTACACTTTTCAAAACGTGTTTTTCAGCCCGAAATAAACGCGTTTTTTCAGACAACTGAATACCCATGTAGCAGCAAGGCTCAGAAGAGCCCACACACTCAGATCTTAACCCCAGTGTGCAGAAAGGTTCAAAACATGTTTTTCAGCAGAAATAAACATGTTTCTGCAAGTTTGGTCAACCCCATGTAAGTTATGGGGCAGTAACAGTACACTTTTCAAAACGTGTTTTTCAGCCCGAAATAAACGCGTTTTTTCAGACAACTGAATACCCATGTAGCAGCAAGGCTCAGAAGAGCCCACACACTCAGATCTTAACCCCAGTGTGCTGAAAGTGTCAAAACATGTTTTTCAGCAGAAATAAACATGTTTCTGCAAGTTTGGTCAACCCCATGTAAGTTATGGGGCAGTAACAGTACACTTTTCAAAACGTGTTTTTCAGCCCGAAATAAACGCGTTTTTTCAGACAACTGAATACCCATGTAGCAGCAAGGCTCAGAAGAGCCCACACACTCAGATCTTAACCCCAGTGTGCTGAAAGTGTCAAAACATGTTTTTCAGCAGAAATAAACATGTTTCTGCAAGTTTGGTCAACCCCATGTAAGTTATGGGGCAGTAACAGTACACTTTTCAAAACGTGTTTTTCAGCCCGAAATAAACGCGTTTTTTCAGACAACTGAATCCCCATGTAGCAGCAAGGCTCAGAAGAGCCCACACACTCAGATCTTAACCCCAGTGTGCAGAAAGGTTCAAAACATGTTTTTCAGCAGAAATAAACATGTTTCTGCAAGTTTGGTCAACCCCATGTAAGTTATGGGGCAGTAACAGTACACTTTTCAAAACGTGTTTTTCAGCCCGAAATAAACACGTTTTTTCAGACAACTGAATACCCATGTAGCAGCAAGGCTCAGAAGAGCCCACACACTCAGATCTTAACCCCAGTGTGCTGAAAGTGTCAAAACATGTTTTTCAGCAGAAATAAACATGTTTCTGCAAGTTTGGTCAACCCCATGTAAGTTATGGGGCAGTAACAGTACACTTTTCAAAACGTGTTTTTCAGCCCGAAATAAACGCGTTTTTTCAGACAACTGAATACCCATGTAGCAGCAAGTCTCAGAAGAGCCCACACACTCAGATCTTAACCCCAGTGTGCAGAAAGGGTCAAAACGTGTTTTTCAGCAGAAATAAACATGTTTCTGCAAGTTTGGTCAACCCCATGTAAGTTATGGGGCAGTAACAGTACACTCTGCAAAACGTGTTTTTCAGCCCGAAATAAACGCGTTTTTTCAGACAACTGAATCCCCATGTAGCAGCAAGGCTCAGAAGAGCCCACACACTCAGATCTTAACCCCAGTGTGCAGAAAGGTTCAAAACATGTTTTTCAGCAGAAATAAACATGTTTCTGCAAGTTTGGTCAACCCCATGTAAGTTATGGGGCAGTAACAGTACACTTTTCAAAACGTGTTTTTCAGCCCGAAATAAACGCGTTTTTTCAGACAACTGAATACCCATGTAGCAGCAAGGCTCAGAAGAGCCCACACACTCAGATCTTAACCCCAGTGTGCAGAAAGGGTCAAAACATGTTTTTCAGCAGAAATAAACATGTTTCTGCAAGTTTGGTCAACCCCATGTAAGTTATGGGGCAGTAACAGTACACTTTTCAAAACGTGTTTTTCAGCCCGAAATAAACACGTTTTTTCAGACATCTGAATACCCATGTAGCAGCAAGGCTCAGAAGAGCCCACACACTCAGATCTTAACCCCAGTGTGCTGAAAGTGTCAAAACATGTTTTTCAGCAAAAATAAACATGTTTCTGCAAGTTTGGTCAACCCCATGTAAGTTATGGGGCAGTAACAGTACACTTTTCAAAACGTGTTTTTCAGCCCGAAATAAACACGTTTTTTCAGACATCTGAATACCCATGTAGCAGCAAGGCTCAGAACAGCCCACACACTCAGATCTTAACCCCAGTGTGCTGAAAGTGTCAAAACATGTTTTTCAGCAAAAATAAACATGTTTCTGCAAGTTTGGTCAACCCCATGTAAGTTATGGGGCAGTAACAGTACACTTTTCAAAACGTGGTTTTCAGCCCGAAATAAACGCGTTTTTTCAGACAACTGAATACCCATGTAGCAGCAAGGCTCAGAAGAGCCCACACACTCAGATCTTAACCCCAGTGTGCAGAAAGGGTCAAAACGTGTTTTTCAGCAGAAATAAACATGTTTCTGCAAGTTTGGTCAACCCCATGTAAGTTATGGGGCAGTAACAGTACACTCTGCAAAACGTGTTTTACAGCCCGAAATAAACGCGTTTTTTCAGACAACTGAATCCCCATGTAGCAGCAAGGCTCAGAAGAGCCCACACACTCAGATCTTAACCCCAGTGTGCAGAAAGGTTCAAAACATGTTTTTCAGCAGAAATAAACATGTTTCTGCAAGTTTGGTCAACCCCATGTAAGTTATGGGGCAGTAACAGTACACTTTTCAAAACGTGTTTTTCAGCCCGAAATAAACGCGTTTTTTCAGACAACTGAATACCCATGTAGCAGCAAGGCTCAGAAGAGCCCACACACTCAGATCTTAACCCCAGTGTGCTGAAAGTGTCAAAACATGTTTTTCAGCAGAAATAAACATGTTTCTGCAAGTTTGGTCAACCCCATGTAAGTTATGGGGCAGTAACAGTACACTTTTCAAAACGTGTTTTTCAGCCCGAAATAAACGCGTTTTTTCAGACAACTGAATACCCATGTAGCAGCAAGGCTCAGAAGAGCCCACACACTCAGATCTTAACCCCAGTGTGCTGAAAGTGTCAAAACATGTTTTTCAGCAGAAATAAACATGTTTCTGCAAGTTTGGTCAACCCCATGTAAGTTATGGGGCAGTAACAGTACACTTTTCAAAACGTGTTTTTCAGCCCGAAATAAACGCGTTTTTTCAGACAACTGAATCCCCATGTAGCAGCAAGTCTCAGAAGAGCCCACACACTCAGATCTTAACCCCAGTGTGCAGAAAGGTTCAAAACATGTTTTTCAGCAGAAATAAACATGTTTCTGCAAGTTTGGTCAACCCCATGTAAGTTATGGGGCAGTAACAGTACACTTTTCAAAACGTGTTTTTCAGCCCGAAATAAACGCGTTTTTTCAGACAACTGAATACCCATGTAGCAGCAAGGCTCAGAAGAGCCCACACACTCAGATCTTAACCCCAGTGTGCTGAAAGTGTCAAAACATGTTTTTCAGCAGAAATAAACATGTTTCTGCAAGTTTGGTCAACCCCATGTAAGTTATGGGGCAGTAACAGTACACTTTTCAAAACGTGTTTTTCAGCCCGAAATAAACGCGTTTTTTCAGACAACTGAATACCCATGTAGCAGCAAGGCTCAGAAGAGCCCACACACTCAGATCTTAACCCCAGTGTGCAGAAAGGTTCAAAACATGTTTTTCAGCAGAAATAAACATGTTTCTGCAAGTTTGGTCAACCCCATGTAAGTTATGGGGCAGTAACAGTACACTTTTCAAAACGTGTTTTTCAGCCCGAAATAAACGCGTTTTTTCAGACAACTGAATACCCATGTAGCAGCAAGGCTCAGAAGAGCCCACACACTCAGATCTTAACCCCAGTGTGCTGAAAGTGTCAAAACATGTTTTTCAGCAGAAATAAACATGTTTCTGCAAGTTTGGTCAACCCCATGTAAGTTATGGGGCAGTAACAGTACACTTTTCAAAACGTGTTTTTCAGCCCGAAATAAACGCGTTTTTTCAGACAACTGAATACCCATGTAGCAGCAAGGCTCAGAAGAGCCCACACACTCAGATCTTAACCCCAGTGTGCTGAAAGTGTCAAAACATGTTTTTCAGCAGAAATAAACATGTTTCTGCAAGTTTGGTCAACCCCATGTAAGTTATGGGGCAGTAACAGTACACTTTTCAAAACGTGTTTTTCAGCCCGAAATAAACGCGTTTTTTCAGACAACTGAATCCCCATGTAGCAGCAAGGCTCAGAAGAGCCCACACACTCAGATCTTAACCCCAGTGTGCAGAAAGGTTCAAAACATGTTTTTCAGCAGAAATAAACATGTTTCTGCAAGTTTGGTCAACCCCATGTAAGTTATGGGGCAGTAACAGTACACTTTTCAAAACGTGTTTTTCAGCCCGAAATAAACACGTTTTTTCAGACAACTGAATACCCATGTAGCAGCAAGGCTCAGAAGAGCCCACACACTCAGATCTTAACCCCAGTGTGCTGAAAGTGTCAAAACATGTTTTTCAGCAGAAATAAACATGTTTCTGCAAGTTTGGTCAACCCCATGTAAGTTATGGGGCAGTAACAGTACACTTTTCAAAACGTGTTTTTCAGCCCGAAATAAACGCGTTTTTTCAGACAACTGAATACCCATGTAGCAGCAAGTCTCAGAAGAGCCCACACACTCAGATCTTAACCCCAGTGTGCAGAAAGGGTCAAAACGTGTTTTTCAGCAGAAATAAACATGTTTCTGCAAGTTTGGTCAACCCCATGTAAGTTATGGGGCAGTAACAGTACACTCTGCAAAACGTGTTTTTCAGCCCGAAATAAACGCGTTTTTTCAGACAACTGAATCCCCATGTAGCAGCAAGGCTCAGAAGAGCCCACACACTCAGATCTTAACCCCAGTGTGCAGAAAGGTTCAAAACATGTTTTTCAGCAGAAATAAACATGTTTCTGCAAGTTTGGTCAACCCCATGTAAGTTATGGGGCAGTAACAGTACACTTTTCAAAACGTGTTTTTCAGCCCGAAATAAACGCGTTTTTTCAGACAACTGAATACCCATGTAGCAGCAAGGCTCAGAAGAGCCCACACACTCAGATCTTAACCCCAGTGTGCAGAAAGGGTCAAAACATGTTTTTCAGCAGAAATAAACATGTTTCTGCAAGTTTGGTCAACCCCATGTAAGTTATGGGGCAGTAACAGTACACTTTTCAAAACGTGTTTTTCAGCCCGAAATAAACACGTTTTTTCAGACATCTGAATACCCATGTAGCAGCAAGGCTCAGAAGAGCCCACACACTCAGATCTTAACCCCAGTGTGCTGAAAGTGTCAAAACATGTTTTTCAGCAAAAATAAACATGTTTCTGCAAGTTTGGTCAACCCCATGTAAGTTATGGGGCAGTAACAGTACACTTTTCAAAACGTGTTTTTCAGCCCGAAATAAACACGTTTTTTCAGACATCTGAATACCCATGTAGCAGCAAGGCTCAGAACAGCCCACACACTCAGATCTTAACCCCAGTGTGCTGAAAGTGTCAAAACATGTTTTTCAGCAAAAATAAACATGTTTCTGCAAGTTTGGTCAACCCCATGTAAGTTATGGGGCAGTAACAGTACACTTTTCAAAACGTGGTTTTCAGCCCGAAATAAACGCGTTTTTTCAGACAACTGAATACCCATGTAGCAGCAAGGCTCAGAAGAGCCCACACACTCAGATCTTAACCCCAGTGTGCAGAAAGGGTCAAAACGTGTTTTTCAGCAGAAATAAACATGTTTCTGCAAGTTTGGTCAACCCCATGTAAGTTATGGGGCAGTAACAGTACACTCTGCAAAACGTGTTTTACAGCCCGAAATAAACGCGTTTTTTCAGACAACTGAATCCCCATGTAGCAGCAAGGCTCAGAAGAGCCCACACACTCAGATCTTAACCCCAGTGTGCAGAAAGGTTCAAAACATGTTTTTCAGCAGAAATAAACATGTTTCTGCAAGTTTGGTCAACCCCATGTAAGTTATGGGGCAGTAACAGTACACTTTTCAAAACGTGTTTTTCAGCCCGAAATAAACGCGTTTTTTCAGACAACTGAATACCCATGTAGCAGCAAGGCTCAGAAGAGCCCACACACTCAGATCTTAACCCCAGTGTGCTGAAAGTGTCAAAACATGTTTTTCAGCAGAAATAAACATGTTTCTGCAAGTTTGGTCAACCCCATGTAAGTTATGGGGCAGTAACAGTACACTTTTCAAAACGTGTTTTTCAGCCCGAAATAAACGCGTTTTTTCAGACAACTGAATACCCATGTAGCAGCAAGGCTCAGAAGAGCCCACACACTCAGATCTTAACCCCAGTGTGCTGAAAGTGTCAAAACATGATTTTCAGCAGAAATAAACATGTTTCTGCAAGTTTGGTCAACCCCATGTAAGTTATGGGGCAGTAACAGTACACTTTTCAAAACGTGTTTTTCAGCCCGAAATAAACGCGTTTTTTCAGACATCTGAATACCCATGTAGCAGCAAGGCTCAGAACAGCCCACACACTCAGATCTTAACCCCAGTGTGCTGAAAGTGTCAAAACATGTTTTTCAGCAAAAATAAACATGTTTCTGCAAATTTGGTCAACCCCATGTAAGTTATGGGGCAGTAACAGTACACTCTGCAAAACGTGTTTTACAGCCCGAAATAAACGCGTTTTTTCAGACAACTGAATCCCCATGTAGCAGCAAGGCTCAGAAGAGCCCACACACTCAGATCTTAACCCCAGTGTGCAGAAAGGTTCAAAACATGTTTTTCAGCAGAAATAAACATGTTTCTGCAAGTTTGGTCAACCCCATGTAAGTTATGGGGCAGTAACAGTACACTTTTCAAAACGTGTTTTTCAGCCCGAAATAAACGCGTTTTTTCAGACAACTGAATACCCATGTAGCAGCAAGGCTCAGAAGAGCCCACACACTCAGATCTTAACCCCAGTGTGCTGAAAGTGTCAAAACATGTTTTTCAGCAGAAATAAACATGTTTCTGCAAGTTTGGTCAACCCCATGTAAGTTATGGGGCAGTAACAGTACACTTTTCAAAACGTGTTTTTCAGCCCGAAATAAACGCGTTTTTTCAGACAACTGAATACCCATGTAGCAGCAAGGCTCAGAAGAGCCCACACACTCAGATCTTAACCCCAGTGTGCTGAAAGTGTCAAAACATGATTTTCAGCAGAAATAAACATGTTTCTGCAAGTTTGGTCAACCCCATGTAAGTTATGGGGCAGTAACAGTACACTTTTCAAAACGTGTTTTTCAGCCCGAAATAAACGCGTTTTTTCAGACAACTGAATCCCCATGTAGCAGCAAGTCTCAGAAGAGCCCACACACTCAGATCTTAACCCCAGTGTGCAGAAAGGTTCAAAACATGTTTTTCAGCAGAAATAAACATGTTTCTGCAAGTTTGGTCAACCCCATGTAAGTTATGGGGCAGTAACAGTACACTTTTCAAAACGTGTTTTTCAGCCCGAAATAAACGCGTTTTTTCAGACAACTGAATACCCATGTAGCAGCAAGGCTCAGAAGAGCCCACACACTCAGATCTTAACCCCAGTGTGCTGAAAGTGTCAAAACATGTTTTTCAGCAGAAATAAACATGTTTCTGCAAGTTTGGTCAACCCCATGTAAGTTATGGGGCAGTAACAGTACACTTTTCAAAACGTGTTTTTCAGCCCGAAATAAACGCGTTTTTTCAGACAACTGAATCCCCATGTAGCAGCAAGGCTCAGAAGAGCCCACACACTCAGATCTTAACCCCAGTGTGCAGAAAGGTTCAAAACATGTTTTTCAGCAGAAATAAACATGTTTCTGCAAGTTTGGTCAACCCCATGTAAGTTATGGGGCAGTAACAGTACACTTTTCAAAACGTGTTTTTCAGCCCGAAATAAACGCGTTTTATCAGACAACTGAATCCCCATGTAGCAGCAAGGCTCAGAAGAGCCCACACACTCAGATCTTAACCCCAGTGTGCAGAAAGGTTCAAAACATGTTTTTCAGCAGAAATAAACATGTTTCTGCAAGTTTGGTCAACCCCATGTAAGTTATGGGGCAGTAACAGTACACTTTTCAAAACGTGTTTTTCAGCCCGAAATAAACACGTTTTTTCAGACAACTGAATACCCATGTAGCAGCAAGGCTCAGAAGAGCCCACACACTCAGATCTTAACCCCAGTGTGCTGAAAGTGTCAAAACATGTTTTTCAGCAGAAATAAACATGTTTCTGCAAGTTTGGTCAACCCATGTAAGTTATGGGGCAGTAACAGTACACTTTTCAAAACGTGTTTTTCAGCCCGAAATAAACGCGTTTTTTCAGACAACTGAATCCCCATGTAGCAGCAAGGCTCAGAAGAGCCCACACACTCAGATCTTAACCCCAGTGTGCAGAAAGGGTCAAAACGTGTTTTTCAGCAGAAATAAACATGTTTCTGCAAGTTTGGTCAACCCCATGTAAGTTATGGGGCAGTAACAGTACACTCTGCAAAACGTGTTTTTCAGCCCGAAATAAACGCGTTTTTTCAGACAACTGAATCCCCATGTAGCAGCAAGGCTCAGAAGAGCCCACACACTCAGATCTTAACCCCAGTGTGCTGAAAGTGTCAAAACATGTTTTTCAGCAGAAATAAACATGTTTCTGCAAGTTTGGTCAACCCCATGTAAGTTATGGGGCAGTAACAGTACACTTTTCAAAACGTGTTTTTCAGCCCGAAATAAACGCGTTTTTTCAGACAACTGAATCCCCATGTAGCAGCAAGGCTCAGAAGAGCCCACACACTCAGATCTTAACCCCAGTGTGCAGAAAGGTTCAAAACATGTTTTTCAGCAGAAATAAACATGTTTCTGCAAGTTTGGTCAACCCCATGTAAGTTATGGGGCAGTAACAGTACACTTTTCAAAACGTGTTTTTCAGCCCGAAATAAACGCGTTTTTTCAGACAACTGAATACCCATGTAGCAGCAAGGCTCAGAAGAGCCCACACACTCAGATCTTAACCCCAGTGTGCAGAAAGGTTCAAAACATGTTTTTCAGCAGAAATAAACATGTTTCTGCAAGTTTGGTCAACCCCATGTAAGTTATGGGGCAGTAACAGTACACTTTTCAAAACGTGTTTTTCAGCCCGAAATAAACGCGTTTTTTCAGACAACTGAATCCCCATGTAGCAGCAAGGCTCAGAAGAGCCCACACACTCAGATCTTAACCCCAGTGTGCAGAAAGGTTCAAAACATGTTTTTCAGCAGAAATAAACATGTTTCTGCAAGTTTGGTCAACCCCATGTAAGTTATGGGGCAGTAACAGTACACTTTTCAAAACGTGTTTTTCAGCCCGAAATAAACGCGTTTTTTCAGACAACTGAATCCCCATGTAGCAGCAAGGCTCAGAAGAGCCCCACACACTCAGATCTTAACCCCAGTGTGCAGAAAGGTTCAAAACATGTTTTTCAGCAGAAATAAACATGTTTCTGCAAGTTTGGTCAACCCCATGTAAGTTATGGGGCAGTAACAGTACACTTTTCAAAAACGTGTTTTTCAGCCCGAAATAAACGCGTTTTTTCAGACAACTGAATACCCATGTAGCAGCAAGGCTCAGAAGAGCCCACACACTCAGATCTTAACCCCAGTGTGCAGAAAGGTTCAAAACATGTTTTTCAGCAGAAATAAACATGTTTCTGCAAGTTTGGTCAACCCCATGTAAGTTATGGGGCAGTAACAGTACACTTTTCAAAACGTGTTTTTCAGCCCGAAATAAACGCGTTTTTTCAGACAACTGAATACCCATGTAGCAGCAAGGCTCAGAAGAGCCCACACACTCAGATCTTAACCCCAGTGTGCTGAAAGTGTCAAAACATGTTTTTCAGCAGAAATAAACATGTTTCTGCAAGTTTGGTCAACCCCATGTAAGTTATGGGGCAGTAACAGTACACTTTTCAAAACGTGTTTTTCAGCCCGAAATAAACGCGTTTTTTCAGACAACTGAATACCCATGTAGCAGCAAGGCTCAGAAGAGCCCACACACTCAGATCTTAACCCCAGTGTGCAGAAAGGTTCAAAACATGTTTTTCAGCAGAAATAAACATGTTTCTGCAAGTTGGTCAACCCCATGTAAGTTATGGGGCAGTAACAGTACACTTTTCAAAACGTGTTTTTCAGCCCGAAATAAACGCGTTTTTTCAGACAACTGAATCCCCATGTAGCAGCAAGGCTCAGAAGAGCCCACACACTCAGATCTTAACCCCAGTGTGCAGAAAGGTTCAAAACATGTTTTTCAGCAGAAATAAACATGTTTCTGCAAGTTTGGTCAACCCCATGTAAGTTATGGGGCAGTAACAGTACACTTTTCAAAACGTGTTTTTCAGCCCGAAATAAACACGTTTTTTCAGACAACTGAATACCCATGTAGCAGCAAGGCTCAGAAGAGCCCACACACTCAGATCTTAACCCCAGTGTGCTGAAAGTGTCAAAACATGTTTTTCAGCAGAAATAAACATGTTTCTGCAAGTTTGGTCAACCCCATGTAAGTTATGGGGCAGTAACAGTACACTTTTCAAAACGTGTTTTTCAGCCCGAAATAAACGCGTTTTTTCAGACAACTGAATACCCATGTAGCAGCAAGGCTCAGAAGAGCCCACACACTCAGATCTTAACCCCAGTGTGCAGAAAGGGTCAAAACGTGTTTTTCAGCAGAAATAAACATGTTTCTGCAAGTTTGGTCAACCCCATGTAAGTTATGGGGCAGTAACAGTACACTCTGCAAAACGTGTTTAACAGCCCGAAATAAACGCGTTTTTTCAGACAACTGAATCCCCATGTAGCAGCAAGGCTCAGAAGAGCCCACACACTCAGATCTTAACCCCAGTGTGCAGAAAGGTTCAAAACATGTTTTTCAGCAGAAATAAACATGTTTCTGCAAGTTTGGTCAACCCCATGTAAGTTATGGGGCAGTAACAGTACACTTTTCAAAACGTGTTTTTCAGCCCGAAATAAACGAGTTTTTTCAGACAACTGAAATACCCATGTAGCAGCAAGGCTCAGAAGAGCCCACACACTCAGATCTTAACCCCAGTGTGCTGAAAGTGTCAAAACATGTTTTTCAGCAGAAATAAACATGTTTCTGCAAGTTTGGTCAACCCCATGTAAGTTATGGGGCAGTAACAGTACACTTTTCAAAACGTGTTTTTCAGCCCGAAATAAACGCGTTTTTCAGACAACTGAATACCCATGTAGCAGCAAGGCTCAGAACAGCCCACACACTCAGATCTTAACCCCAGTGTGCTGAAAGTGTCAAAACATGTTTTTCAGCAGAAATAAACATGTTTCTGCAAGTTTGGTCAACCCCATGTAAGTTATGGGGCAGTAACAGTACACTTTTCAAAACGTGTTTTTCAGCCCGAAATAAACGCGTTTTTTCAGACAACTGAATCCCCATGTAGCAGCAAGGCTCAGAAGAGCCCACACACTCAGATCTTAACCCCAGTGTGCAGAAAGGTTCAAAACATGTTTTTCAGCAGAAATAAACATGTTTCTGCAAGTTTGGTCAACCCCATGTAAGTTATGGGGCAGTAACAGTACACTTTTCAAAACGTGTTTTTTCAGCCCGAAATAAACGCGTTTTTTCAGACAACTGAATACCCATGTAGCAGCAAGGCTCAGAAGAGCCACACACTCAGATCTTAACCCCAGTGTGCAGAAAGGGTCAAAACGTGTTTTTCAGCAGAAATAAACATGTTTCTGCAAGTTTGGTCAACCCCATGTAAGTTATGGGGCAGTAACAGTACACTCTGCAAAACGTGTTTTACAGCCCGAAATAAACGCGTTTTTTCAGACAACTGAATCCCCATGTAGCAGCAAGGCTCAGAAGAGCCCACACACTCAGATCTTAACCCCAGTGTGCAGAAAGGTTCAAAACATGTTTTTCAGCAGAAATAAACATGTTTCTGCAAGTTTGGTCAACCCCATGTAAGTTATGGGGCAGTAACAGTACACTTTTCAAAACGTGTTTTTCAGCCCGAAATAAACGCGTTTTTTCAGACAACTGAATACCCATGTAGCAGCAAGGCTCAGAAGAGCCCACACACTCAGATCTTAACCCCAGTGTGCTGAAAGTGTCAAAACATGTTTTTCAGCAGAAATAAACATGTTTCTGCAAGTTTGGTCAACCCCATGTAAGTTATGGGGCAGTAACAGTACACTTTTCAAAACGTGTTTTTCAGCCCGAAATAAACGCGTTTTTTCAGACAACTGAATACCCATGTAGCAGCAAGGCTCAGAAGAGCCCACACACTCAGATCTTAACCCCAGTGTGCTGAAAGTGTCAAAACATGATTTTCAGCAGAAATAAACATGTTTCTGCAAGTTTGGTCAACCCCATGTAAGTTATGGGGCAGTAACAGTACACTTTTCAAAACGTGTTTTTCAGCCCGAAATAAACGCGTTTTTTCAGACATCTGAATACCCATGTAGCAGCAAGGCTCAGAACAGCCCACACACTCAGATCTTAACCCCAGTGTGCTGAAAGTGTCAAAACATGTTTTTCAGCAAAAATAAACATGTTTCTGCAAATTTGGTCAACCCCATGTAAGTTATGGGGCAGTAACAGTACACTCTGCAAAACGTGTTTTACAGCCCGAAATAAACGCGTTTTTTCAGACAACTGAATCCCCATGTAGCAGCAAGGCTCAGAAGAGCCCACACACTCAGATCTTAACCCCAGTGTGCAGAAAGGTTCAAAACATGTTTTTCAGCAGAAATAAACATGTTTCTGCAAGTTTGGTCAACCCCATGTAAGTTATGGGGCAGTAACAGTACACTTTTCAAAACGTGTTTTTCAGCCCGAAATAAACGCGTTTTTTCAGACAACTGAATACCCATGTAGCAGCAAGGCTCAGAAGAGCCCACACACTCAGATCTTAACCCCAGTGTGCTGAAAGTGTCAAAACATGTTTTTCAGCAGAAATAAACATGTTTCTGCAAGTTTGGTCAACCCCATGTAAGTTATGGGGCAGTAACAGTACACTTTTCAAAACGTGTTTTTCAGCCCGAAATAAACGCGTTTTTTCAGACAACTGAATACCCATGTAGCAGCAAGGCTCAGAAGAGCCCACACACTCAGATCTTAACCCCAGTGTGCTGAAAGTGTCAAAACATGATTTTCAGCAGAAATAAACATGTTTCTGCAAGTTTGGTCAACCCCATGTAAGTTATGGGGCAGTAACAGTACACTTTTCAAAACGTGTTTTTCAGCCCGAAATAAACGCGTTTTTTCAGACAACTGAATCCCCATGTAGCAGCAAGTCTCAGAAGAGCCCACACACTCAGATCTTAACCCCAGTGTGCAGAAAGGTTCAAAACATGTTTTTCAGCAGAAATAAACATGTTTCTGCAAGTTTGGTCAACCCCATGTAAGTTATGGGGCAGTAACAGTACACTTTTCAAAACGTGTTTTTCAGCCCGAAATAAACGCGTTTTTTCAGACAACTGAATACCTATGTAGCAGCAAGGCTCAGAAGAGCCCACACACTCAGATCTTAACCCCAGTGTGCTGAAAGTGTCAAAACATGTTTTTCAGCAGAAATAAACATGTTTCTGCAAGTTTGGTCAACCCCATGTAAGTTATGGGGCAGTAACAGTACACTTTTCAAAACGTGTTTTTCAGCCCGAAATAAACGCGTTTTTTCAGACAACTGAATACCCATGTAGCAGCAAGGCTCAGAAGAGCCCACACACTCAGATCTTAACCCCAGTGTGCTGAAAGTGTCAAAACATGTTTTTCAGCAGAAATAAACATGTTTCTGCAAGTTTGGTCAACCCCATGTAAGTTATGGGGCAGTAACAGTACACTTTTCAAAACGTGTTTTTCAGCCCGAAATAAACGCGTTTTTTCAGACAACTGAATACCCATGTAGCAGCAAGGCTCAGAAGAGCCCACACACTCAGATCTTAACCCCAGTGTGCTGAAAGTGTCAAAACATGTTTTTCAGCAGAAATAAACATGTTTCTGCAAGTTTGGTCAACCCCATGTAAGTTATGGGGCAGTAACAGTACACTTTTCAAAACGTGTTTTTCAGCCCGAAATAAACGCGTTTTTTCAGACAACTGAATACCCATGTAGCAGCAAGGCTCAGAAGAGCCCACACACTCAGATCTTAACCCCAGTGTGCTGAAAGTGTCAAAACATGATTTTCAGCAGAAATAAACATGTTTCTGCAAGTTTGGTCAACCCCATGTAAGTTATGGGGCAGTAACAGTACACTTTTCAAAACGTGTTTTTCAGCCCGAAATAAACGCGTTTTTTCAGACAACTGAATCCCCATGTAGCAGCAAGTCTCAGAAGAGCCCACACACTCAGATCTTAACCCCAGTGTGCAGAAAGGTTCAAAACATGTTTTTCAGCAGAAATAAACATGTTTCTGCAAGTTTGGTCAACCCCATGTAAGTTATGGGGCAGTAACAGTACACTTTTCAAAACGTGTTTTTCAGCCCGAAATAAACGCGTTTTTTCAGACAACTGAATACCCATGTAGCAGCAAGGCTCAGAAGAGCCCACACACTCAGATCTTAACCCCAGTGTGCTGAAAGTGTCAAAACATGTTTTTCAGCAGAAATAAACATGTTTCTGCAAGTTTGGTCAACCCCATGTAAGTTATGGGGCAGTAACAGTACACTTTTCAAAACGTGTTTTTCAGCCCGAAATAAACGCGTTTTTTCAGACAACTGAATACCCATGTAGCAGCAAGGCTCAGAAGAGCCCACACACTCAGATCTTAACCCCAGTGTGCAGAAAGGTTCAAAACATGTTTTTCAGCAGAAATAAACATGTTTCTGCAAGTTTGGTCAACCCCATGTAAGTTATGGGGCAGTAACAGTACACTTTTCAAAACGTGTTTTTCAGCCCGAAATAAACGCGTTTTTTCAGACAACTGAATACCCATGTAGCAGCAAGGCTCAGAAGAGCCCACACACTCAGATCTTAACCCCAGTGTGCTGAAAGTGTCAAAACATGTTTTTCAGCAGAAATAAACATGTTTCTGCAAGTTTGGTCAACCCCATGTAAGTTATGGGGCAGTAACAGTACACTTTTCAAAACGTGTTTTTCAGCCCGAAATAAACGCGTTTTTTCAGACAACTGAATACCCATGTAGCAGCAAGGCTCAGAAGAGCCCACACACTCAGATCTTAACCCCAGTGTGCTGAAAGTGTCAAAACATGTTTTTCAGCAGAAATAAACATGTTTCTGCAAGTTTGGTCAACCCCATGTAAGTTATGGGGCAGTAACAGTACACTTTTCAAAACGTGTTTTTCAGCCCGAAATAAACGCGTTTTTCAGACAACTGAATCCCCATGTAGCAGCAAGGCTCAGAAGAGCCCACACACTCAGATCTTAACCCCAGTGTGCAGAAAGGTTCAAAACATGTTTTTCAGCAGAAATAAACATGTTTCTGCAAGTTTGGTCAACCCCATGTAAGTTATGGGGCAGTAACAGTACACTTTTCAAAACGTGTTTTTCAGCCCGAAATAAACACGTTTTTTCAGACAACTGAATACCCATGTAGCAGCAAGGCTCAGAAGAGCCCACACACTCAGATCTTAACCCCAGTGTGCTGAAAGTGTCAAAACATGTTTTTCAGCAGAAATAAACATGTTTCTGCAAGTTTGGTCAACCCCATGTAAGTTATGGGGCAGTAACAGTACACTTTTCAAAACGTGTTTTTCAGCCCGAAATAAACGCGTTTTTTCAGACAACTGAATACCCATGTAGCAGCAAGTCTCAGAAGAGCCCACACACTCAGATCTTAACCCCAGTGTGCAGAAAGGGTCAAAACGTGTTTTTCAGCAGAAATAAACATGTTTCTGCAAGTTTGGTCAACCCCATGTAAGTTATGGGGCAGTAACAGTACACTCTGCAAAACGTGTTTTTCAGCCCGAAATAAACGCGTTTTTTCAGACAACTGAATCCCCATGTAGCAGCAAGGCTCAGAAGAGCCCACACACTCAGATCTTAACCCCAGTGTGCAGAAAGGTTCAAAACATGTTTTTCAGCAGAAATAAACATGTTTCTGCAAGTTTGGTCAACCCCATGTAAGTTATGGGGCAGTAACAGTACACTTTTCAAAACGTGTTTTTCAGCCCGAAATAAACGCGTTTTTTCAGACAACTGAATACCCATGTAGCAGCAAGGCTCAGAAGAGCCCACACACTCAGATCTTAACCCCAGTGTGCAGAAAGGGTCAAAACATGTTTTTCAGCAGAAATAAACATGTTTCTGCAAGTTTGGTCAACCCCATGTAAGTTATGGGGCAGTAACAGTACACTTTTCAAAACGTGTTTTTCAGCCCGAAATAAACACGTTTTTTCAGACATCTGAATACCCATGTAGCAGCAAGGCTCAGAAGAGCCCACACACTCAGATCTTAACCCCAGTGTGCTGAAAGTGTCAAAACATGTTTTTCAGCAAAAATAAACATGTTTCTGCAAGTTTGGTCAACCCCATGTAAGTTATGGGGCAGTAACAGTACACTTTTCAAAACGTGTTTTTCAGCCCGAAATAAACACGTTTTTTCAGACATCTGAATACCCATGTAGCAGCAAGGCTCAGAACAGCCCACACACTCAGATCTTAACCCCAGTGTGCTGAAAGTGTCAAAACATGTTTTTCAGCAAAAATAAACATGTTTCTGCAAGTTTGGTCAACCCCATGTAAGTTATGGGGCAGTAACAGTACACTTTTCAAAACGTGGTTTTCAGCCCGAAATAAACGCGTTTTTTCAGACAACTGAATACCCATGTAGCAGCAAGGCTCAGAAGAGCCCACACACTCAGATCTTAACCCCAGTGTGCAGAAAGGGTCAAAACGTGTTTTTCAGCAGAAATAAACATGTTTCTGCAAGTTTGGTCAACCCCATGTAAGTTATGGGGCAGTAACAGTACACTCTGCAAAACGTGTTTTACAGCCCGAAATAAACGCGTTTTTTCAGACAACTGAATCCCCATGTAGCAGCAAGGCTCAGAAGAGCCCACACACTCAGATCTTAACCCCAGTGTGCAGAAAGGTTCAAAACATGTTTTTCAGCAGAAATAAACATGTTTCTGCAAGTTTGGTCAACCCCATGTAAGTTATGGGGCAGTAACAGTACACTTTTCAAAACGTGTTTTTCAGCCCGAAATAAACGCGTTTTTTCAGACAACTGAATACCCATGTAGCAGCAAGGCTCAGAAGAGCCCACACACTCAGATCTTAACCCCAGTGTGCTGAAAGTGTCAAAACATGTTTTTCAGCAGAAATAAACATGTTTCTGCAAGTTTGGTCAACCCCATGTAAGTTATGGGGCAGTAACAGTACACTTTTCAAAACGTGTTTTTCAGCCCGAAATAAACGCGTTTTTTCAGACAACTGAATACCCATGTAGCAGCAAGGCTCAGAAGAGCCCACACACTCAGATCTTAACCCCAGTGTGCTGAAAGTGTCAAAACATGATTTTCAGCAGAAATAAACATGTTTCTGCAAGTTTGGTCAACCCCATGTAAGTTATGGGGCAGTAACAGTACACTTTTCAAAACGTGTTTTTCAGCCCGAAATAAACGCGTTTTTTCAGACATCTGAATACCCATGTAGCAGCAAGGCTCAGAACAGCCCACACACTCAGATCTTAACCCCAGTGTGCTGAAAGTGTCAAAACATGTTTTTCAGCAAAAATAAACATGTTTCTGCAAATTTGGTCAACCCCATGTAAGTTATGGGGCAGTAACAGTACACTCTGCAAAACGTGTTTTACAGCCCGAAATAAACGCGTTTTTTCAGACAACTGAATCCCCATGTAGCAGCAAGGCTCAGAAGAGCCCACACACTCAGATCTTAACCCCAGTGTGCAGAAAGGTTCAAAACATGTTTTTCAGCAGAAATAAACATGTTTCTGCAAGTTTGGTCAACCCCATGTAAGTTATGGGGCAGTAACAGTACACTTTTCAAAACGTGTTTTTCAGCCCGAAATAAACGCGTTTTTTCAGACAACTGAATACCCATGTAGCAGCAAGGCTCAGAAGAGCCCACACACTCAGATCTTAACCCCAGTGTGCTGAAAGTGTCAAAACATGTTTTTCAGCAGAAATAAACATGTTTCTGCAAGTTTGGTCAACCCCATGTAAGTTATGGGGCAGTAACAGTACACTTTTCAAAACGTGTTTTTCAGCCCGAAATAAACGCGTTTTTTCAGACAACTGAATACCCATGTAGCAGCAAGGCTCAGAAGAGCCCACACACTCAGATCTTAACCCCAGTGTGCTGAAAGTGTCAAAACATGATTTTCAGCAGAAATAAACATGTTTCTGCAAGTTTGGTCAACCCCATGTAAGTTATGGGGCAGTAACAGTACACTTTTCAAAACGTGTTTTTCAGCCCGAAATAAACGCGTTTTTTCAGACAACTGAATCCCCATGTAGCAGCAAGTCTCAGAAGAGCCCACACACTCAGATCTTAACCCCAGTGTGCAGAAAGGTTCAAAACATGTTTTTCAGCAGAAATAAACATGTTTCTGCAAGTTTGGTCAACCCCATGTAAGTTATGGGGCAGTAACAGTACACTTTTCAAAACGTGTTTTTCAGCCCGAAATAAACGCGTTTTTTCAGACAACTGAATACCCATGTAGCAGCAAGGCTCAGAAGAGCCCACACACTCAGATCTTAACCCCAGTGTGCTGAAAGTGTCAAAACATGTTTTTCAGCAGAAATAAACATGTTTCTGCAAGTTTGGTCAACCCCATGTAAGTTATGGGGCAGTAACAGTACACTTTTCAAAACGTGTTTTTCAGCCCGAAATAAACGCGTTTTTTCAGACAACTGAATACCCATGTAGCAGCAAGGCTCAGAAGAGCCCACACACTCAGATCTTAACCCCAGTGTGCTGAAAGTGTCAAAACATGTTTTTCAGCAGAAATAAACATGTTTCTGCAAGTTTGGTCAACCCCATGTAAGTTATGGGGCAGTAACAGTACACTTTTCAAAACGTGTTTTTCAGCCCGAAATAAACGCGTTTTTTCAGACAACTGAATACCCATGTAGCAGCAAGGCTCAGAAGAGCCCACACACTCAGATCTTAACCCCAGTGTGCTGAAAGTGTCAAAACATGATTTTCAGCAGAAATAAACATGTTTCTGCAAGTTTGGTCAACCCCATGTAAGTTATGGGGCAGTAACAGTACACTTTTCAAAACGTGTTTTTCAGCCCGAAATAAACGTCAGACAACTGAATCCCCATGTAGCAGCAAGTCTCAGAAGAGCCCACACACTCAGATCTTAACCCCAGTGTGCAGAAAGGTTCAAAACATGTTTTTCAGCAGAAATAAACATGTTTCTGCAAGTTGGTCAACCCCATGTAAGTTATGGGGCAGTAACAGTACACTTTTCAAAACGTGTTTTTCAGCCCGAAATAAACGCGTTTTTTCAGACAACTGAATACCCATGTAGCAGCAAGGCTCAGAAGAGCCCACAACTCAGATCTTAACCCCAGTGTGCTGAAGTGTCAAAACATGTTTTTCAGCAGAAATAAACATGTTTCTGCAAGTTTGGTCAACCCATGTAAGTTATGGGGCAGTAACAGTACACTTTTCAAAACGTGTTTTTCAGCCCGAAATAAACGCGTTTTTTCAGACAACTGAATACCCATGTAGCAGCAAGGCTCAGAAGAGCCCACACACTCAGATCTTAACCCCAGTGTGCAGAAAGGTTCAAAACATGTTTTTCAGCAGAAATAAACATGTTTCTGCAAGTTTGGTCAACCCCATGTAAGTTATGGGGCAGTAACAGTACACTTTTCAAAACGTGTTTTTCAGCCCGAAATAAACGCGTTTTTTCAGACAACTGAATACCCATGTAGCAGCAAGGCTCAGAAGAGCCCACACACTCAGATCTTAACCCCAGTGTGCTGAAAGTGTCAAAACATGTTTTTCAGCAGAAATAACATGTTTCTGCAAGTTTGGTCAACCCCATGTAAGTTATGGGGCAGTAACAGTACACTTTTCAAAACGTGTTTTTCAGCCCGAAATAAACGCGTTTTTTCAGACAACTGAATACCCATGTAGCAGCAAGGCTCAGAAGAGCCCACACACTCAGATCTTAACCCCAGTGTGCTGAAAGTGTCAAAACATGTTTTTCAGCAGAAATAAACATGTTTCTGCAAGTTTGGTCAACCCCATGTAAGTTATGGGGCAGTAACAGTACACTTTTCAAAACGTGTTTTTCAGCCCGAAATAAACGCGTTTTTTCAGACAACTGAATCCCCATGTAGCAGCAAGGCTCAGAAGAGCCCACACACTCAGATCTTAACCCCAGTGTGCAGAAAGGTTCAAAACATGTTTTTCAGCAGAAATAAACATGTTTCTGCAAGTTTGGTCAACCCCATGTAAGTTATGGGGCAGTAACAGTACACTTTTCAAAACGTGTTTTTCAGCCCGAAATAAACACGTTTTTTCAGACAACTGAATACCCATGTAGCAGCAAGGCTCAGAAGAGCCCACACACTCAGATCTTAACCCCAGTGTGCTGAAAGTGTCAAAACATGTTTTTCAGCAGAAATAAACATGTTTCTGCAAGTTTGGTCAACCCCATGTAAGTTATGGGGCAGTAACAGTACACTTTTCAAAACGTGTTTTTCAGCCCGAAATAAACGCGTTTTTTCAGACAACTGAATACCCATGTAGCAGCAAGGCTCAGAAGAGCCCACACACTCAGATCTTAACCCCAGTGTGCAGAAAGGGTCAAAACGTGTTTTTCAGCAGAAATAAACATGTTTCTGCAAGTTTGGTCAACCCCATGTAAGTTATGGGGCAGTAACAGTACACTCTGCAAAACGTGTTTTACAGCCCGAAATAAACGCGTTTTTTCAGACAACTGAATCCCCATGTAGCAGCAAGGCTCAGAAGAGCCCACACACTCAGATCTTAACCCCAGTGTGCAGAAAGGTTCAAAACATGTTTTTCAGCAGAAATAAACATGTTTCTGCAAGTTTGGTCAACCCCATGTAAGTTATGGGGCAGTAACAGTACACTTTTCAAAACGTGTTTTTCAGCCCGAAATAAACGCGTTTTTTCAGACAACTGAATACCCATGTAGCAGCAAGGCTCAGAAGAGCCCACACACTCAGATCTTAACCCCAGTGTGCAGAAAGGGTCAAAACATGTTTTTCAGCAGAAATAAACATGTTTCTGCAAGTTTGGTCAACCCCATGTAAGTTATGGGGCAGTAACAGTACACTTTTCAAAACGTGTTTTTCAGCCCGAAATAAACACGTTTTTTCAGACATCTGAATACCCATGTAGCAGCAAGGCTCAGAAGAGCCCACACACTCAGATCTTAACCCCAGTGTGCTGAAAGTGTCAAAACATGTTTTTCAGCAAAAATAAACATGTTTCTGCAAGTTTGGTCAACCCCATGTAAGTTATGGGGCAGTAACAGTACACTTTTCAAAACGTGTTTTTCAGCCCGAAATAAACACGTTTTTTCAGACATCTGAATACCCATGTAGCAGCAAGGCTCAGAACAGCCCACACACTCAGATCTTAACCCCAGTGTGCTGAAAGTGTCAAAACATGTTTTTCAGCAAAAATAAACATGTTTCTGCAAGTTTGGTCAACCCCATGTAAGTTATGGGGCAGTAACAGTACACTTTTCAAAACGTGGTTTTCAGCCCGAAATAAACGCGTTTTTTCAGACAACTGAATACCCATGTAGCAGCAAGGCTCAGAAGAGCCCACACACTCAGATCTTAACCCCAGTGTGCAGAAAGGGTCAAAACGTGTTTTTCAGCAGAAATAAACATGTTTCTGCAAGTTTGGTCAACCCCATGTAAGTTATGGGGCAGTAACAGTACACTCTGCAAAACGTGTTTTACAGCCCGAAATAAACGCGTTTTTTCAGACAACTGAATCCCCATGTAGCAGCAAGGCTCAGAAGAGCCCACACACTCAGATCTTAACCCCAGTGTGCAGAAAGGTTCAAAACATGTTTTTCAGCAGAAATAAACATGTTTCTGCAAGTTTGGTCAACCCCATGTAAGTTATGGGGCAGTAACAGTACACTTTTCAAAACGTGTTTTTCAGCCCGAAATAAACGCGTTTTTTCAGACAACTGAATACCCATGTAGCAGCAAGGCTCAGAAGAGCCCACACACTCAGATCTTAACCCCAGTGTGCTGAAAGTGTCAAAACATGTTTTTCAGCAGAAATAAACATGTTTCTGCAAGTTTGGTCAACCCCATGTAAGTTATGGGGCAGTAACAGTACACTTTTCAAAACGTGTTTTTCAGCCCGAAATAAACGCGTTTTTTCAGACAACTGAATACCCATGTAGCAGCAAGGCTCAGAAGAGCCCACACACTCAGATCTTAACCCCAGTGTGCTGAAAATGTCAAAACATGATTTTCAGCAGAAATAAACATGTTTCTGCAAGTTTGGTCAACCCCATGTAAGTTATGGGGCAGTAACAGTACACTTTTCAAAACGTGTTTTTCAGCCCGAAATAAACGCGTTTTTTCAGACAACTGAATCCCCATGTAGCAGCAAGTCTCAGAAGAGCCCACACACTCAGATCTTAACCCCAGTGTGCAGAAAGGTTCAAAACATGTTTTTCAGCAGAAATAAACATGTTTCTGCAAGTTTGGTCAACCCCATGTAAGTTATGGGGCAGTAACAGTACACTTTTCAAAACGTGTTTTTCAGCCCGAAATAAACGCGTTTTTTCAGACAACTGAATACCCATGTAGCAGCAAGGCTCAGAAGAGCCCACACACTCAGATCTTAACCCCAGTGTGCAGAAAGGGTCAAAACGTGTTTTTCAGCAGAAATAAACATGTTTCTGCAAGTTTGGTCAACCCCATGTAAGTTATGGGGCAGTAACAGTACACTTTTCAAAACGTGTTTTTCAGCCCGAAATAAACGCGTTTTTTCAGACAACTGAATACCCATGTAGCAGCAAGGCTCAGAAGAGCCCACACACTCAGATCTTAACCCCAGTGTGCAGAAAGGGTCAAAACATGTTTTTCAGCAGAAATAAACATGTTTCTGCAAGTTTGGTCAACCCCATGTAAGTTATGGGGCAGTAACAGTACACTTTTCAAAACGTGTTTTTCAGCCCGAAATAAACACGTTTTTTCAGACATCTGAATACCCATGTAGCAGCAAGGCTCAGAAGAGCCCACACACTCAGATCTTAACCCCAGTGTGCTGAAAGTGTCAAAACATGTTTTTCAGCAAAAATAAGCATGTTTCTGCAAGTTTGGTCAACCCCATGTAAGTTATGGGGCAGTAACAGTACACTTTTCAAAACGTGTTTTTCAGCCCGAAATAAACACGTTTTTTCAGACAACTGAATACCCATGTAGCAGCAAGGCTCAGAAGAGCCCACACACTCAGATCTTAACCCCAGTGTGCTGAAAGTGTCAAAACATGTTTTTCAGCAGAAATAAACATGTTTCTGCAAGTTTGGTCAACCCCATGTAAGTTATGGGGCAGTAACAGTACACTTTTCAAAACGTGTTTTTCAGCCCGAAATAAACGCGTTTTTTCAGACAACTGAATACCCATGTAGCAGCAAGGCTCAGAAGAGCCCACACACTCAGATCTTAACCCCAGTGTGCTGAAAGTGTCAAAACATGTTTTTCAGCAGAAATAAACATGTTTCTGCAAGTTTGGTCAACCCCATGTAAGTTATGGGGCAGTAACAGTACACTTTTCAAAACGTGTTTTTCAGCCCGAAATAAACGCGTTTTTTCAGACAACTGAATCCCCATGTAGCAGCAAGGCTCAGAAGAGCCCACACACTCAGATCTTAACCCCAGTGTGCAGAAAGGTTCAAAACATGTTTTTCAGCAGAAATAAACATGTTTCTGCAAGTTTGGTCAACCCCATGTAAGTTATGGGGCAGTAACAGTACACTTTTCAAAACGTGTTTTTCAGCCCGAAATAAACGCGTTTTTTCAGACAACTGAATACCCATGTAGCAGCAAGGCTCAGAAGAGCCCACACACTCAGATCTTAACCCCAGTGTGCTGAAAGTGTCAAAACATGATTTTCAGCAGAAATAAACATGTTTCTGCAAGTTTGGTCAACCCCATGTAAGTTATGGGGCAGTAACAGTACACTTTTCAAAACGTGTTTTTCAGCCCGAAATAAACGCGTTTTTTCAGACAACTGAATCCCCATGAATCAGCAAGTCTCAGAAGAGCCCACACACTCAGATCTTAACCCCAGTGTGCAGAAAGGTTCAAAACATGTTTTTCAGCAGAAATAAACATGTTTCTGCAAGTTTGGTCAACCCCATGTAAGTTATGGGGCAGTAACAGTACACTTTTCAAAACGTGTTTTTCAGCCCGAAATAAACGCGTTTTTTCAGACAACTGAATACCCATGTAGCAGCAAGGCTCAGAAGAGCCCACACACTCAGATCTTAACCCCAGTGTGCTGAAAGTGTCAAAACATGTTTTTCAGCAGAAATAAACATGTTTCTGCAAGTTTGGTCAACCCCATGTAAGTTATGGGGCAGTAACAGTACACTTTTCAAAACGTGTTTTTCAGCCCGAAATAAACGCGTTTTTTCAGACAACTGAATCCCCATGTAGCAGCAAGGCTCAGAAGAGCCCACACACTCAGATCTTAACCCCAGTGTGCAGAAAGGTTCAAAACATGTTTTTCAGCAGAAATAAACATGTTTCTGCAAGTTTGGTCAACCCCATGTAAGTTATGGGGCAGTAACAGTACACTTTTCAAAACGTGTTTTTCAGCCCGAAATAAACGCGTTTTTTCAGACAACTGAATACCCATGTAGCAGCAAGGCTCAGAAGAGCCCACACACTCAGATCTTAACCCCAGTGTGCTGAAAGTGTCAAAACATGTTTTTCAGCAGAAATAAACATGTTTCTGCAAGTTTGGTCAACCCCATGTAAGTTATGGGGCAGTAACAGTACACTTTTCAAAACGTGTTTTTCAGCCCGAAATAAACGCGTTTTTTCAGACAACTGAATACCCATGTAGCAGCAAGGCTCAGAAGAGCCCACACACTCAGATCTTAACCCCAGTGTGCTGAAAGGTTCAAAACATGATTTTCAGCAGAAATAAACATGTTTCTGCAAGTTTGGTCAACCCCATGTAAGTTATGGGGCAGTAACAGTACACTTTTCAAAACGTGTTTTTCAGCCCGAAATAAACGCGTTTTTTCAGACAACTGAATACCCATGTAGCAGCAAGGCTCAGAAGAGCCCACACACTCAGATCTTAACCCCAGTGTGCAGAAAGGTTCAAAACATGTTTTTCAGCAGAAATAAACATGTTTCTGCAAGTTTGGTCAACCCCATGTAAGTTATGGGGCAGTAACAGTACACTTTTCAAAACGTGTTTTTCAGCCCGAAATAAACGCGTTTTTTCAGACAACTGAATACCCATGTAGCAGCAAGGCTCAGAAGAGCCCACACACTCAGATCTTAACCCCAGTGTGCTGAAAGTGTCAAAACATGTTTTTCAGCAGAAATAAACATGTTTCTGCAAGTTTGGTCAACCCCATGTAAGTTATGGGGCAGTAACAGTACACTTTTCAAAACGTGTTTTTCAGCCCGAAATAAACGCGTTTTTTCAGACAACTGAATACCCATGTAGCAGCAAGGCTCAGAAGAGCCCACACACTCAGATCTTAACCCCAGTGTGCTGAAAGTGTCAAAACATGTTTTTCAGCAGAAATAAACATGTTTCTGCAAGTTTGGTCAACCCCATGTAAGTTATGGGGCAGTAACAGTACACTTTTCAAAACGTGTTTTTCAGCCCGAAATAAACGCGTTTTTTCAGACAACTGAATACCCATGTAGCAGCAAGGCTCAGAAGAGCCCACACACTCAGATCTTAACCCCAGTGTGCAGAAAGGTTCAAAACATGTTTTTCAGCAGAAATAAACATGTTTCTGCAAGTTTGGTCAACCCCATGTAAGTTATGGGGGCAGTAACAGTACACTTTTCAAAACGTGTTTTTCAGCCCGAAATAAACGCGTTTTTTCAGACAACTGAATCCCCATGTAGCAGCAAGGCTCAGAAGAGCCCACACACTCAGATCTTAACCCCAGTGTGCAGAAAGGTTCAAAACATGTTTTTCAGCAGAAATAAACATGTTTCTGCAAGTTTGGTCAACCCCATGTAAGTTATGGGGCAGTAACAGTACACTTTTCAAAACGTGTTTTTCAGCCCGAAATAAACACGTTTTTTCAGACAACTGAATACCCATGTAGCAGCAAGGCTCAGAAGAGCCCACACACTCAGATCTTAACCCCAGTGTGCTGAAAGTGTCAAAACATGTTTTTCAGCAGAAATAAACATGTTTCTGCAAGTTTGGTCAACCCCATGTAAGTTATGGGGCAGTAACAGTACACTTTTCAAAACGTGTTTTTCAGCCCGAAATAAACGCGTTTTTCAGACAACTGAATACCCATGTAGCAGCAAGGCTCAGAAGAGCCCACACACTCAGATCTTAACCCCAGTGTGCAGAAAGGGTCAAAACGTGTTTTTCAGCAGAAATAAACATGTTTCTGCAAGTTTGGTCAACCCCATGTAAGTTATGGGGCAGTAACAGTACACTCTGCAAAACGTGTTTTACAGCCCGAAATAAACGCGTTTTTTCAGACAACTGAATCCCATGTAGCAGCAAGGCTCAGAAGAGCCCACACACTCAGATCTTAACCCCAGTGTGCTGAAAGTGTCAAAACATGTTTTTCAGCAGAAATAAACATGTTTCTGCAAGTTTGGTCAACCCCATGTAAGTTATGGGGCAGTAACAGTACACTTTTCAAAACGTGTTTTTCAGCCCGAAATAAACGCGTTTTTTCAGACAACTGAATCCCCATGTAGCAGCAAGGCTCAGAAGAGCCCACACACTCAGATCTTAACCCCAGTGTGCAGAAAGGTTCAAAACATGTTTTTCAGCAGAAATAAACATGTTTCTGCAAGTTTGGTCAACCCCATGTAAGTTATGGGGCAGTAACATTACACTTTTCAAAACGTGTTTTTCAGCCCGAAATAAACGCGTTTTTTCAGACAACTGAATCCCCATGTAGCAGCAAGGCTCAGAAGAGCCCACACACTCAGATCTTAACCCCAGTGTGCAGAAAGGTTCAAAACATGTTTTTCAGCAGAAATAACATGTTTCTGCAAGTTTGGTCAACCCCATGTAAGTTATGGGGCAGTAACAGTACACTTTTCAAAACGTGTTTTTCAGCCCGAAATAAACGCGTTTTTTCAGACAACTGAATCCCCATGTAGCAGCAAGGCTCAGAAGAGCCCACACACTCAGATCTTAACCCCAGTGTGCAGAAAGGTTCAAAACATGTTTTTCAGCAGAAATAAACATGTTTCTGCAAGTTTGGTCAACCCCATGTAAGTTATGGGGCAGTAACATTACACTTTTCAAAACGTGTTTTTCAGCCCGAAATAAACGCGTTTTTTCAGACAACTGAATCCCCATGTAGCAGCAAGGCTCAGAAGAGCCCACACACTCAGATCTTAACCCCAGTGTGCAGAAAGGTTCAAAACATGTTTTTCAGCAGAAATAAACATGTTTCTGCAAGTTTGGTCAACCCCATGTAAGTTATGGGGCAGTAACAGTACACATTTCAAAACGTGTTTTTCAGCCCGAAATAAACACGTTTTTTCAGACAACTGAATACCCATGTAGCAGCAAGGCTCAGAAGAGCCCACACACTCAGATCTTAACCCCAGTGTGCTGAAAGTGTCAAAACATGTTTTTCAGCAGAAATAAACATGTTTCTGCAAGTTTGGTCAACCCCATGTAAGTTATGGGGCAGTAACAGTACACTTTTCAAAACGTGTTTTTCAGCCCGAAATAAACGCGTTTTTTCAGACAACTGAATCCCCATGTAGCAGCAAGGCTCAGAAGAGCCCACACACTCAGATCTTAACCCAGTGTGCAGAAAGGTTCAAAACATGTTTTTCAGCAGAAATAAACATGTTTCTGCAAGTTTGGTCAACCCCATGTAAGTTATGGGGCAGTAACATTACACTTTTCAAAACGTGTTTTTCAGCCCGAAATAAACGCGTTTTTTCAGACAACTGAATCCCCATGTAGCAGCAAGGCTCAGAAGAGCCCACACACTCAGATCTTAACCCCAGTGTGCAGAAAGGTTCAAACATGTTTTTCAGCAGAAATAAACATGTTTCTGCAAGTTTGGTCAACCCCATGTAAGTTATGGGGCAGTAACAGTACACATTTCAAACGTGTTTTTCAGCCCGAAATAAACACGTTTTTTCAGACAACTGAATACCCATGTAGCAGCAAGGCTCAGAAGAGCCCAAACACTCAGATCTTAACCCCAGTGTGCTGAAAGTGTCAAAACATGTTTTTCAGCAGAAATAAACATGTTTCTGCAAGTTTGGTCAACCCATGTAAGTTATGGGGCAGTAACAGTACACTTTTCAAAACGTGTTTTTTCAGCCCGAAATAAACGCGTTTTTTCAGACAACTGAATACCCATGTAGCAGCAAGGCTCAGAAGAGCCCACACACTCAGATCTTAACCCCAGTGTGCAGAAAGGGTCAAAACGTGTTTTTCAGCAGAAATAAACATGTTTCTGCAAGTTTGGTCAACCCCATGTAAGTTATGGGGCAGTAACAGCACACATTTCAAAACGTGTTTTTCAGCCCGAAATAAACACGTTTTTTCAGACAACTGAATCCCCATGTAACAGCAAGGCTCACTAGAGCCCACACACTCAGCTCTTAACCCCAGTGTGCAGAAAAGGTCAAAACGTGTTTTTCAGCAGAAATAAACATGTTTCTGCAAGTTTGGTCAACCGCATGTAAGTTATGGGGCAGTAACAGGACACATTTCAAAACGTGTTTTTCAGCCCGAAATAAACGCGTTTTTTCAGACAACTGAATCCCCATGTAACAGCAAGGCTCACTAGAGCCCACACACTCAGCTCTTAACCCCAGTGTGCAGAAAGGGTCAAAACGTGTTTTTCAGCAGAAATAAACATGTTTCTGCAAGTTTGGTCAACCCCATGTAAGTTATGGGGCAGTAACAGTACACTTTTCAAAACGTGTTTTTCAGCCCGAAATAAACGCGTTTTTTCAGACAACTGAATCCCCATGTAGCAGCAAGGCTCAGAAGAGCCCACACACTCAGATCTTAACCCCAGTGTGCAGAAAGGTTCAAAACATGTTTTTCAGCAGAAATAAACATGTTTCTGCAAGTTTGGTCAACCCCATGTAAGTTATGGGGCAGTAACATTACACTTTTCAAAACGTGTTTTTCAGCCCGAAATAAACGCGTTTTTTCAGACAACTGAATCCCCATGTAGCAGCAAGGCTCAGAAGAGCCCACACACTCAGATCTTAACCCCAGTGTGCAGAAAGGTTCAAAACATGTTTTTCAGCAGAAATAAACATGTTTCTGCAAGTTTGGTCAACCCCATGTAAGTTATGGGGCAGTAACAGTACACATTTCAAAACGTGTTTTTCAGCCCGAAATAAACACGTTTTTTCAGACAACTGAATACCCATGTAGCAGCAAGGCTCAGAAGAGCCCAAACACTCAGATCTTAACCCCAGTGTGCTGAAAGTGTCAAAACATGTTTTTCAGCAGAAATAAACATGTTTCTGCAAGTTTGGTCAACCCCATGTAAGTTATGGGGCAGTAACAGTACACTTTTCAAAACGTGTTTTTCAGCCCGAAATAAACGCGTTTTTTCAGACAACTGAATACCCATGTAGCAGCAAGGCTCAGAAGAGCCCACACACTCAGATCTTAACCCCAGTGTGCAGAAAGGGTCAAAACGTGTTTTTCAGCAGAAATAAACATGTTTCTGCAAGTTTGGTCAACCCCATGTAAGTTATGGGGCAGTAACAGTACACTCTGCAAAACGTGTTTTTCAGCCCGAAATAAACGCGTTTTTTCAGACAACTGAATCCCCATGTAGCAGCAAGGCTCAGAAGAGCCCACACACTCAGATCTTAACCCCAGTGTGCTGAAAGTGTCAAAACATGTTTTTCAGCAGAAATAAACATGTTTCTGCAAGTTTGGTCAACCCCATGTAAGTTATGGGGCAGTAACAGTACACTTTTCAAAACGTGTTTTTCAGCCCGAAATAAACGCGTTTTTTCAGACAACTGAATACCCATGTAGCAGCAAGGCTCAGAAGAGCCCACACACTCAGATCTTAACCCCAGTGTGCTGAAAGTGTCAAAACATGTTTTTCAGCAGAAATAAACATGTTTCTGCAAGTTTGGTCAACCCCATGTAAGTTATGGGGCAGTAACAGTACACTTTTCAAAACGTGTTTTTCAGCCCGAAATAAACGCGTTTTTTCAGACAACTGAATACCCATGTAGCAGCAAGGCTCAGAAGAGCCCACACACTCAGATTCTTAACCCCAGTGTGCTGAAAGTGTCAAAACATGTTTTTCAGCAGAAATAAACATGTTTCTGCAAGTTTGGTCAACCCCATGTAAGTTATGGGGCAGTAACAGTACACTTTTCAAAACGTGTTTTCAGCCCGAAATAAACGCGTTTTTTCAGACAACTGAATCCCCATGTAGCAGCAAGGCTCAGAAGAGCCCACACACTCAGATCTTAACCCCAGTGTGCAGAAAGGTTCAAAACATGTTTTTCAGCAGAAATAAACATGTTTCTGCAAGTTTGGTCAACCCCATGTAAGTTATGGGGCAGTAACAGTACACTTTTCAAAACGTGTTTTTCAGCCCGAAATAAACGCGTTTTTTCAGACAACTGAATACCCATGTAGCAGCAAGGCTCAGAAGAGCCCACACACTCAGATCTTAACCCCAGAGTGCAGAAAGGTTCAAAACATGTTTTTCAGCAGAAATAAACATGTTTCTGCAAGTTTGGTCAACCCCATGTAAGTTATGGGGCAGTAACATTACACTTTTCAAAACGTGTTTTTCAGCCCGAAATAAACGCGTTTTTCAGACAACTGAATCCCCATGTAGCAGCAAGGCTCAGAAGAGCCCACACACTCAGATCTTAACCCCAGTGTGCAGAAAGGTTCAAAACATGTTTTTCAGCAGAAATAAACATGTTTCTGCAAGTTTGGTCAACCCCATGTAAGTTATGGGGCAGTAACAGTACACATTTCAAAACGTGTTTTTCAGCCCGAAATAAACACGTTTTTTCAGACAACTGAATACCCATGTAGCAGCAAGGCTCAGAAGAGCCCAAACACTCAGATCTTAACCCCAGTGTGCTGAAAGTGTCAAAACATGTTTTTCAGCAGAAATAAACATGTTTCTGCAAGTTTGGTCAACCCCATGTAAGTTATGGGGCAGTAACAGTACACTTTTCAAAACGTGTTTTTCAGCCCGAAATAAACGCGTTTTTTCAGACAACTGAATACCCATGTAGCAGCAAGGCTCAGAAGAGCCCACACACTCAGATCTTAACCCCAGTGTGCAGAAAGGGTCAAAACGTGTTTTTCAGCAGAAATAAACATGTTTCTGCAAGTTTGGTCAACCCCATGTAAGTTATGGGGCAGTAACAGTACACTCTGCAAAACGTGTTTTTCAGCCCGAAATAAACGCGTTTTTTCAGACAACTGAATCCCCATGTAGCAGCAAGGCTCAGAAGAGCCCACACACTCAGATCTTAACCCCAGTGTGCTGAAAGTGTCAAAACATGTTTTTCAGCAGAAATAAACATGTTTCTGCAAGTTTGGTCAACCCCATGTAAGTTATGGGGCAGTAACAGTACACTTTTCAAAACGTGTTTTTCAGCCCGAAATAAACGCGTTTTTTCAGACAACTGAATACCCATGTAGCAGCAAGGCTCAGAAGAGCCCACACACTCAGATCTTAACCCCAGTGTGCTGAAAGTGTCAAAACATGTTTTTCAGCAGAAATAAACATGTTTCTGCAAGTTTGGTCAACCCCATGTAAGTTATGGGGCAGTAACAGTACACTTTTCAAAACGTGTTTTTCAGCCCGAAATAAACGCGTTTTTTCAGACAACTGAATACCCATGTAGCAGCAAGGCTCAGAAGAGCCCACACACTCAGATCTTAACCCCAGTGTGCTGAAAGTGTCAAAACATGTTTTTCAGCAGAAATAAACATGTTTCTGCAAGTTTGGTCAACCCATGTAAGTTATGGGGCAGTAACAGTACACTTTTCAAAACGTGTTTTTCAGCCCGAAATAAACGCGTTTTTTCAGACAACTGAATCCCCATGTAGCAGCAAGGCTCAGAAGAGCCCACACACTCAGATCTTAACCCCAGTGTGCAGAAAGGTTCAAACATGTTTTTCAGCAGAAATAAACATGTTTCTGCAAGTTTGGTCAACCCCATGTAAGTTATGGGGCAGTAACAGTACACTTTTCAAAACGTGTTTTTCAGCCCGAAATAAACGCGTTTTTCAGACAACTGAATACCCATGTAGCAGCAAGGCTCAGAAGAGCCCACACACTCAGATCTTAACCCCAGTGTGCTGAAAGTGTCAAAACATGTTTTTCAGCAGAAATAAACATGTTTCTGCAAGTTTGGTCAACCCCATGTAAGTTATGGGGCAGTAACAGTACACTTTTCAAAACGTGTTTTACAGCCCGAAATAAACGCGTTTTTTCAGACAACTGAATCCCCATGTAGCAGCAAGTCTCAGAAGAGCCCACACACTCAGATCTTAACCCCAGTGTGCAGAAAGGTTCAAAACATGTTTTTTCAGCAGAAATAAACATGTTTCTGCAAGTTTGGTCAACCCCATGTAAGTTATGGGGCAGTAACAGTACACTTTTCAAAACGTGTTTTTCAGCCCGAAATAAACGCGTTTTTTCAGACAACTGAATCCCCATGTAGCAGCAAGGCTCAGAAGAGCCCACACACTCAGATCTTAACCCCAGTGTGCAGAAAGGTTCAAAACATGTTTTTCAGCAGAAATAAACATGTTTCTGCAAGTTTGGTCAACCCCATGTAAGTTATGGGGCAGTAACAGTACACTTTTCAAAAACGTGTTTTTCAGCCCGAAATAAACGCGTTTTATCAGACAACTGAATCCCCATGTAGCAGCAAGGCTCAGAAGAGCCCACACACTCAGATCTTAACCCCAGTGTGCAGAAAGGTTCAAAACATGTTTTTCAGCAGAAATAAACATGTTTCTGCAAGTTTGGTCAACCCCATGTAAGTTATGGGGCAGTAACAGTACACTTTTCAAAACGTGTTTTTCAGCCCGAAATAAACACGTTTTTTCAGACAACTGAATACCCATGTAGCAGCAAGGCTCAGAAGAGCCCACACACTCAGATCTTAACCCCAGTGTGCTGAAAGTGTCAAAACATGTTTTTCAGCAGAAATAAACATGTTTCTGCAAGTTTGGTCAACCCCATGTAAGTTATGGGGCAGTAACAGTACACTTTTCAAAACGTGTTTTTCAGCCCGAAATAAACGCGTTTTTTCAGACAACTGAATACCCATGTAGCAGCAAGGCTCAGAAGAGCCCACACACTCAGATCTTAACCCCAGTGTGCAGAAAGGGTCAAAACGTGTTTTTCAGCAGAAATAAACATGTTTCTGCAAGTTTGGTCAACCCCATGTAAGTTATGGGGCAGTAACAGTACACTCTGCAAAACGTGTTTTTCAGCCCGAAATAAACGCGTTTTTTCAGACAACTGAATCCCCATGTAGCAGCAAGGCTCAGAAGAGCCCACACACTCAGATCTTAACCCCAGTGTGCTGAAAGTGTCAAAACATGTTTTTCAGCAGAAATAAACATGTTTCTGCAAGTTTGGTCAACCCCATGTAAGTTATGGGGCAGTAACAGTACACTTTTCAAAACGTGTTTTTCAGCCCGAAATAAACGCGTTTTTCAGACAACTGAATCCCCATGTAGCAGCAAGGCTCAGAAGAGCCCACACACTCAGATCTTAACCCCAGTGTGCTGAAAGTGTCAAAACATGTTTTTCAGCAGAAATAAACATGTTTCTGCAAGTTTGGTCAACCCCATGTAAGTTATGGGGGCAGTAACAGTACACTTTTCAAAACGTGTTTTTCAGCCCGAAATAAACGCGTTTTTTCAGACAACTGAATCCCCATGTAGCAGCAAGGCTCAGAAGAGCCCACACACTCAGATCTTAACCCCAGTGTGCTGAAAGTGTCAAAACATGTTTTTCAGCAGAAATAAACATGTTTCTGCAAGTTTGGTCAACCCCATGTAAGTTATGGGGCAGTAACAGTACACTTTTCAAAACGTGTTTTTCAGCCCGAAATAAACGCGTTTTTTCAGACAACTGAATACCCATGTAGCAGCAAGGCTCAGAAGAGCCCACACACTCAGATCTTAACCCCAGTGTGCAGAAAGGTTCAAAACATGTTTTTCAGCAGAAATAAACATGTTTCTGCAAGTTTGGTCAACCCCATGTAAGTTATGGGGCAGTAACAGTACACTTTTCAAAACGTGTTTTTCAGCCCGAAATAAACGCGTTTTTTCATACAACTGAATCCCCATGTAGCAGCAAGGCTCAGAAGAGCCCACACACTCAGATCTTAACCCCAGTGTGCTGAAAGTGTCAAAACATGTTTTCAGCAGAAATAAACATGTTTCTGCAAGTTTGGTCAACCCCATGTAAGTTATGGGGCAGTAACAGTACACTTTTCAAAACGTGTTTTTCAGCCCGAAATAAACGCGTTTTTTCAGACAACTGAATACCCATGTAGCAGCAAGGCTCAGAAGAGCCCACACACTCAGATCTTAACCCCAGTGTGCAGAAAGGTTCAAAACATGTTTTTCAGCAGAAATAAACATGTTTCTGCAAGTTTGGTCAACCCCATGTAAGTTATGGGGCAGTAACAGTACACTTTTCAAAACGTGTTTTTCAGCCCGAAATAAACGCGTTTTTTCAGACAACTGAATCCCCATGTAGCAGCAAGGCTCAGAAGAGCCCACACACTCAGATCTTAACCCCAGTGTGCAGAAAGGTTCAAAACATGTTTTTCAGCAGAAATAAACATGTTTCTGCAAGTTTGGTCAACCCCATGTAAGTTATGGGGCAGTAACAGTACACTTTTCAAAACGTGTTTTTCAGCCCGAAATAAACACGTTTTTTCAGACAACTGAATACCCATGTAGCAGCAAGGCTCAGAAGAGCCCACACACTCAGATCTTAACCCCAGTGTGCTGAAAGTGTCAAAACATGTTTTTCAGCAGAAATAAACATGTTTCTGCAAGTTTGGTCAACCCCATGTAAGTTATGGGGCAGTAACAGTACACTTTTCAAAACGTGTTTCAGCCCGAAATAAACGCGTTTTTCAGACAACTGAATACCCATGTAGCAGCAAGGCTCAGAAGAGCCCACACACTCAGATCTTAACCCCAGTGTGCAGAAAGGGTCAAAACGTGTTTTCAGCAGAAATAAACATGTTTCTGCAAGTTTGGTCAACCCCATGTAAGTTATGGGGCAGTAACAGTACACTCTGCAAAACGTGTTTTACAGCCCGAAATAAACGCGTTTTTTCAGACAACTGAATCCCCATGTAGCAGCAAGGCTCAGAAGAGCCCACACACTCAGATCTTAACCCCAGTGTGCAGAAAGGTTCAAAACATGTTTTTCAGCAGAAATAAACATGTTTCTGCAAGTTTGGTCAACCCCATGTAAGTTATGGGCAGTAACAGTACACTTTTCAAAACGTGTTTTTCAGCCCGAATAAACGCGTTTTTTCAGACAACTGAATACCCATGTAGCAGCAAGGCTCAGAAGAGCCCACACACTCAGATCTTAACCCCAGTGTGCTGAAAGTGTCAAAACATGTTTTTCAGCAGAAATAAACATGTTTCTGCAAGTTTGGTCAACCCCATGTAAGTTATGGGGCAGTAACAGTACACTTTTCAAAACGTGTTTTTCAGCCCGAAATAAACGCGTTTTTTCAGACAACTGAATACCCATGTAGCAGCAAGGCTCAGAACAGCCCACACACTCAGATCTTAACCCCAGTGTGCTGAAAGTGTCAAAACATGTTTTTCAGCAGAAATAAACATGTTTCTGCAAGTTTGGTCAACCCCATGTAAGTTATGGGGCAGTAACAGTACACTTTTCAAAACGTGTTTTTCAGCCCGAAATAAACGCGTTTTTTCAGACAACTGAATCCCCATGTAGCAGCAAGGCTCAGAAGAGCCCACACACTCAGATCTTAACCCCAGTGTGCAGAAAGGTTCAAAACATGTTTTTCAGCAGAAATAAACATGTTTCTGCAAGTTTGGTCAACCCCATGTAAGTTATGGGGCAGTAACAGTACACTTTTCAAAACGTGTTTTTCAGCCCGAAATAAACGCGTTTTTTCAGACAACTGAATACCCATGTAGCAGCAAGGCTCAGAAGAGCCCACACACTCAGATCTTAACCCCAGTGTGCTGAAAGTGTCAAAACATGTTTTTCAGCAGAAATAAACATGTTTCTGCAAGTTTGGTCAACCCCATGTAAGTTATGGGGCAGTAACAGTACACTTTTCAAAACGTGTTTTTCAGCCCGAAATAAACGCGTTTTTTCAGACAACTGAATACCCATGTAGCAGCAAGGCTCAGAAGAGCCCACACACTCAGATCTTAACCCCAGTGTGCTGAAAGTGTCAAAACATGTTTTTCAGCAGAAATAAACATGTTTCTGCAAGTTTGGTCAACCCCATGTAAGTTATGGGGCAGTAACAGTACACTTTTCAAAACGTGTTTTTCAGCCCGAAATAAACGCGTTTTTTCAGACAACTGAATCCCCATGTAGCAGCAAGTCTCAGAAGAGCCCACACACTCAGATCTTAACCCCAGTGTGCAGAAAGGTTCAAAACATGTTTTTCAGCAGAAATAAACATGTTTCTGCAAGTTTGGTCAACCCCATGTAAGTTATGGGGCAGTAACAGTACACTTTTCAAAACGTGTTTTTCAGCCCGAAATAAACGCGTTTTTTCAGACAACTGAATCCCCATGTAGCAGCAAGGCTCAGAAGAGCCCACACACTCAGATCTTAACACCAGTGTGCAGAAAGGTTCAAAACATGTTTTTCAGCAGAAATAAACATGTTTCTACAAGTTTGGTCAACCCCATGTAAGTTATGGGGCAGTAACAGTACACTTTTCAAAACGTGTTTTTCAGCCCGAAATAAACACGTTTTTTCAGACATCTGAATACCCATGTAGCAGCAAGGCTCAGAACAGCCCACACACTCAGATCTTAACCCCAGTGTGCTGAAAGTGTCAAAACATGTTTTTCAGCAAAAATAAACATGTTTCTGCAAGTTTGGTCAACCCCATGTAAGTTATGGGGCAGTAACAGTACACTTTTCAAAACGTGTTTTTCAGCCCGAAATAAACGCGTTTTTTCAGACAACTGAATACCCATGTAGCAGCAAGGCTCAGAAGAGCCCACACACTCAGATCTTAACCCCAGTGTGCAGAAAGGGTCAAAAACGTGTTTTTCAGCAGAAATAAACATGTTTCTGCAAGTTTGGTCAACCCCATGTAAGTTATGGGGCAGTAACAGTACACTCTGCAAAACGTGTTTTACAGCCCGAAATAAACGCGTTTTTTCAGACAACTGAATCCCCATGTAGCAGCAAGGCTCAGAAGAGCCCACACACTCAGATCTTAACCCCAGTGTGCAGAAAGGTTCAAAACATGTTTTTCAGCAGAAATAAACATGTTTCTGCAAGTTTGGTCAACCCCATGTAAGTTATGGGGCAGTAACAGTACACTTTTCAAAACGTGTTTTTCAGCCCGAAATAAACGCGTTTTTTCAGACAACTGAATACCCATGTAGCAGCAAGGCTCAGAAGAGCCCACACACTCAGATCTTAACCCCAGTGTGCTGAAAGTGTCAAAACATGTTTTTCAGCAGAAATAAACATGTTTCTGCAAGTTTGGTCAACCCCATGTAAGTTATGGGGCAGTAACAGTACACTTTTCAAAACGTGTTTTTCAGCCCGAAATAAACGCGTTTTTCAGACAACTGAATACCCATGTAGCAGCAAGGCTCAGAAGAGCCCACACACTCAGATCTTAACCCCAGTGTGCTGAAAGTGTCAAAACATGATTTTCAGCAGAAATAAACATGTTTCTGCAAGTTTGGTCAACCCCATGTAAGTTATGGGGCAGTAACAGTACACTTTTCAAAACGTGTTTTTCAGCCCGAAATAAACGCGTTTTTTCAGACAACTGAATCCCCATGTAGCAGCAAGTCTCAGAAGAGCCCACACACTCAGATCTTAACCCCAGTGTGCAGAAAGGTTCAAAACATGTTTTTCAGCAGAAATAAACATGTTTCTGCAAGTTTGGTCAACCCCATGTAAGTTATGGGGCAGTAACAGTACACTTTTCAAAACGTGTTTTTCAGCCCGAAATAAACGCGTTTTTTCAGACAACTGAATACCCATGTAGCAGCAAGGCTCAGAAGAGCCCACACACTCAGATCTTAACCCCAGTGTGCAGAAAGGTTCAAAACATGTTTTTCAGCAGAAATAAACATGTTTCTGCAAGTTTGGTCAACCCCATGTAAGTTATGGGGCAGTAACAGTACACTTTTCAAAACGTGTTTTTCAGCCCGAAATAAACGCGTTTTTTCAGACAACTGAATACCCATGTAGCAGCAAGGCTCAGAAGAGCCCACACACTCAGATCTTAACCCCAGTGTGCTGAAAGTGTCAAAACATGTTTTTCAGCAGAAATAAACATGTTTCTGCAAGTTTGGTCAACCCCATGTAAGTTATGGGGCAGTAACAGTACACTTTTCAAAACGTGTTTTTCAGCCCGAAATAAACGCGTTTTTTTCAGACAACTGAATACCCATGTAGCAGCAAGGCTCAGAAGAGCCCACACACTCAGATCTTAACCCCAGTGTGCTGAAAGTGTCAAAACATGTTTTTCAGCAGAAATAAACATGTTTCTGCAAGTTTGGTCAACCCCATGTAAGTTATGGGGCAGTAACAGTACACTTTTCAAAACGTGTTTTTCAGCCCGAAATAAACGCGTTTTTTCAGACAACTGAATACCCATGTAGCAGCAAGGCTCAGAAGAGCCCACACACTCAGATCTTAACCCCAGTGTGCTGAAAGTGTCAAAACATGATTTTCAGCAGAAATAAACATGTTTCTGCAAGTTTGGTCAACCCCATGTAAGTTATGGGGCAGTAACAGTACACTTTTCAAAACGTGTTTTTCAGCCCGAAATAAACGCGTTTTTTCAGACAACTGAATCCCCATGTAGCAGCAAGTCTCAGAAGAGCCCACACACTCAGATCTTAACCCCAGTGTGCAGAAAGGTTCAAAACATGTTTTTCAGCAGAAATAAACATGTTTCTGCAAGTTTGGTCAACCCCATGTAAGTTATGGGGCAGTAACAGTACACTTTTCAAAACGTGTTTTTCAGCCCGAAATAAACGCGTTTTTTCAGACAACTGAATACCCATGTAGCAGCAAGGCTCAGAAGAGCCCACACACTCAGATCTTAACCCCAGTGTGCTGAAAGTGTCAAAACATGTTTTTCAGCAGAAATAAACATGTTTCTGCAAGTTTGGTCAACCCCATGTAAGTTATGGGGCAGTAACAGTACACTTTTCAAAACGTGTTTTCAGCCCGAAATAAACGCGTTTTTTCAGACAACTGAATACCCATGTAGCAGCAAGGCTCAGAAGAGCCCACACACTCAGATCTTAACCCCAGTGTGCAGAAAGGTTCAAAACATGTTTTTCAGCAGAAATAAACATGTTTCTGCAAGTTTGGTCAACCCCATGTAAGTTATGGGGCAGTAACAGTACACTTTTCAAAACGTGTTTTTCAGCCCGAAATAAACGCGTTTTTTCAGACAACTGAATACCCATGTAGCAGCAAGGCTCAGAAGAGCCCACACACTCAGATCTTAACCCCAGTGTGCTGAAAGTGTCAAAACATGTTTTTCAGCAGAAATAAACATGTTTCTGCAAGTTTGGTCAACCCCATGTAAGTTATGGGCAGTAACAGTACACTTTTCAAAACGTGTTTTTCAGCCCGAAATAAACGCGTTTTTTCAGACAACTGAATACCCATGTAGCAGCAAGGCTCAGAAGAGCCCACACACTCAGATCTTAACCCCAGTGTGCTGAAAGTGTCAAAACATGTTTTTCAGCAGAAATAAACATGTTTCTGCAAGTTTGGTCAACCCCATGTAAGTTATGGGGCAGTAACAGTACACTTTTCAAAACGTGTTTTTCAGCCCGAAATAAACGCGTTTTTTCAGACAACTGAATCCCCATGTAGCAGCAAGGCTCAGAAGAGCCCACACACTCAGATCTTAACCCCAGTGTGCAGAAAGGTTCAAAACATGTTTTTCAGCAGAAATAAACATGTTTCTGCAAGTTTGGTCAACCCCATGTAAGTTATGGGGCAGTAACAGTACACTTTTCAAAACGTGTTTTTCAGCCCGAAATAAACACGTTTTTTCAGACAACTGAATACCCATGTAGCAGCAAGGCTCAGAAGAGCCCACACACTCAGATCTTAACCCCAGTGTGCTGAAAGTGTCAAAACATGTTTTTCAGCAGAAATAAACATGTTTCTGCAAGTTTGGTCAACCCCATGTAAGTTATGGGGCAGTAACAGTACACTTTTCAAAACGTGTTTTTCAGCCCGAAATAAACGCGTTTTTTCAGACAACTGAATACCCATGTAGCAGCAAGGCTCAGAAGAGCCCACACACTCAGATCTTAACCCCAGTGTGCAGAAAGGGTCAAAACGTGTTTTTCAGCAGAAATAAACATGTTTCTGCAAGTTTGGTCAACCCCATGTAAGTTATGGGGCAGTAACAGTACACTCTGCAAAACGTGTTTTACAGCCCGAAATAAACGCGTTTTTTCAGACAACTGAATCCCCATGTAGCAGCGAGGCTCAGAAGAGCCCACACACTCAGATCTTAACCCCAGTGTGCAGAAAGGTTCAAAACATGTTTTTCAGCAGAAATAAACATGTTTCTGCAAGTTTGGTCAACCCCATGTAAGTTATGGGGCAGTAACAGTACACTTTTCAAAACGTGTTTTTCAGCCCGAAATAAACGCGTTTTTTCAGACAACTGAATACCCATGTAGCAGCAAGGCTCAGAAGAGCCCACACACTCAGATCTTAACCCCAGTGTGCAGAAAGGGTCAAAACATGTTTTTCAGCAGAAATAAACATGTTTCTGCAAGTTTGGTCAACCCCATGTAAGTTATGGGGCAGTAACAGTACACTTTTCAAAACGTGTTTTTCAGCCCGAAATAAACACGTTTTTTCAGACATCTGAATACCCATGTAGCAGCAAGGCTCAGAAGAGCCCACACACTCAGATCTTAACCCCAGTGTGCTGAAAGTGTCAAAACATGTTTTTCAGCAAAAATAAACATGTTTCTGCAAGTTTGGTCAACCCCATGTAAGTTATGGGGCAGTAACAGTACACTTTTCAAAACGTGTTTTTCAGCCCGAAATAAACACGTTTTTTCAGACATCTGAATACCCATGTAGCAGCAAGGCTCAGAACAGCCCACACACTCAGATCTTAACCCCAGTGTGCTGAAAGTGTCAAAACATGTTTTTCAGCAAAAATAAACATGTTTCTGCAAGTTTGGTCAACCCCATGTAAGTTATGGGGCAGTAACAGTACACTTTTCAAAACGTGGTTTTCAGCCCGAAATAAACGCGTTTTTTCAGACAACTGAATACCCATGTAGCAGCAAGGCTCAGAAGAGCCCACACACTCAGATCTTAACCCCAGTGTGCAGAAAGGGTCAAAACGTGTTTTTCAGCAGAAATAAACATGTTTCTGCAAGTTTGGTCAACCCCATGTAAGTTATGGGGCAGTAACAGTACACTCTGCAAAACGTGTTTTACAGCCCGAAATAAACGCGTTTTTTCAGACAACTGAATCCCCATGTAGCAGCAAGGCTCAGAAGAGCCCACACACTCAGATCTTAACCCCAGTGTGCAGAAAGGTTCAAAACATGTTTTTCAGCAGAAATAAACATGTTTCTGCAAGTTTGGTCAACCCCATGTAAGTTATGGGGCAGTAACAGTACACTTTTCAAAACGTGTTTTTCAGCCCGAAATAAACGCGTTTTTTCAGACAACTGAATACCCATGTAGCAGCAAGGCTCAGAAGAGCCCACACACTCAGATCTTAACCCCAGTGTGCTGAAAGTGTCAAAACATGTTTTTCAGCAGAAATAAACATGTTTCTGCAAGTTTGGTCAACCCCATGTAAGTTATGGGGCAGTAACAGTACACTTTTCAAAACGTGTTTTTCAGCCCGAAATAAACGCGTTTTTTCAGACAACTGAATACCCATGTAGCAGCAAGGCTCAGAAGAGCCCACACACTCAGATCTTAACCCCAGTGTGCTGAAAGTGTCAAAACATGATTTTCAGCAGAAATAAACATGTTTCTGCAAGTTTGGTCAACCCCATGTAAGTTATGGGGCAGTAACAGTACACTTTTCAAAACGTGTTTTTCAGCCCGAAATAAACGCGTTTTTTCAGACAACTGAATCCCCATGTAGCAGCAAGTCTCAGAAGAGCCCACACACTCAGATCTTAACCCCAGTGTGCAGAAAGGTTCAAAACATGTTTTTCAGCAGAAATAAACATGTTTCTGCAAGTTTGGTCAACCCCATGTAAGTTATGGGGCAGTAACAGTACACTTTTCAAAACGTGTTTTTCAGCCCGAAATAAACGCGTTTTTTCAGACAACTGAATACCCATGTAGCAGCAAGGCTCAGAAGAGCCCACACACTCAGATCTTAACCCCAGTGTGCAGAAAGGGTCAAAACGTGTTTTTCAGCAGAAATAAACATGTTTCTGCAAGTTTGGTCAACCCCATGTAAGTTATGGGGCAGTAACAGTACACTTTTCAAAACGTGTTTTTCAGCCCGAAATAAACGCGTTTTTTCAGACAACTGAATACCCATGTAGCAGCAAGGCTCAGAAGAGCCCACACACTCAGATCTTAACCCCAGTGTGCAGAAAGGGTCAAAACATGTTTTTCAGCAGAAATAAACATGTTTCTGCAAGTTTGGTCAACCCCATGTAAGTTATGGGGCAGTAACAGTACACTTTTCAAAACGTGTTTTTCAGCCCGAAATAAACACGTTTTTTCAGACATCTGAATACCCATGTAGCAGCAAGGCTCAGAAGAGCCCACACACTCAGATCTTAACCCCAGTGTGCTGAAAGTGTCAAAACATGTTTTTCAGCAAAAATAAACATGTTTCTGCAAGTTTGGTCAACCCCATGTAAGTTATGGGGCAGTAACAGTACACTTTTCAAAACGTGTTTTTCAGCCCGAAATAAACACGTTTTTTCAGACAACTGAATACCCATGTAGCAGCAAGGCTCAGAAGAGCCCACACACTCAGATCTTAACCCCAGTGTGCTGAAAGTGTCAAAACATGTTTTTCAGCAGAAATAAACATGTTTCTGCAAGTTTGGTCAACCCCATGTAAGTTATGGGGCAGTAACAGTACACTTTTCAAAACGTGTTTTTCAGCCCGAAATAAACGCGTTTTTTCAGACAACTGAATACCCATGTAGCAGCAAGGCTCAGAAGAGCCCACACACTCAGATCTTAACCCCAGTGTGCTGAAAGTGTCAAAACATGTTTTTCAGCAGAAATAAACATGTTTCTGCAAGTTTGGTCAACCCCATGTAAGTTATGGGGCAGTAACAGTACACTTTTCAAAACGTGTTTTTCAGCCCGAAATAAACGCGTTTTTTCAGACAACTGAATCCCCATGTAGCAGCAAGGCTCAGAAGAGCCCACACACTCAGATCTTAACCCCAGTGTGCAGAAAGGTTCAAAACATGTTTTTCAGCAGAAATAAACATGTTTCTGCAAGTTTGGTCAACCCCATGTAAGTTATGGGGCAGTAACAGTACACTTTTCAAAACGTGTTTTTCAGCCCGAAATAAACGCGTTTTTTCAGACAACTGAATACCCATGTAGCAGCAAGGCTCAGAAGAGCCCACACACTCAGATCTTAACCCCAGTGTGCTGAAAGTGTCAAAACATGATTTTCAGCAGAAATAAACATGTTTCTGCAAGTTTGGTCAACCCCATGTAAGTTATGGGGCAGTAACAGTACACTTTTCAAAACGTGTTTTTCAGCCCGAAATAAACGCGTTTTTTCAGACAACTGAATACCCATGTAGCAGCAAGGCTCAGAAGAGCCCACACACTCAGATCTTAACCCCAGTGTGCTGAAAGTGTCAAAACATGTTTTTCAGCAGAAATAAACATGTTTCTGCAAGTTTGGTCAACCCCATGTAAGTTATGGGGCAGTAACAGTACACTTTTCAAAACGTGTTTTTCAGCCCGAAATAAACGCGTTTTTTCAGACAACTGAATCCCCATGTAGCAGCAAGGCTCAGAAGAGCCCACACACTCAGATCTTAACCCCAGTGTGCAGAAAGGTTCAAAACATGTTTTTCAGCAGAAATAAACATGTTTCTGCAAGTTTGGTCAACCCCATGTAAGTTATGGGGCAGTAACAGTACACTTTTCAAAACGTGTTTTTCAGCCCGAAATAAACGCGTTTTTTCAGACAACTGAATACCCATGTAGCAGCAAGGCTCAGAAGAGCCCACACACTCAGATCTTAACCCCAGTGTGCTGAAAGTGTCAAAACATGTTTTTCAGCAGAAATAAACATGTTTCTGCAAGTTTGGTCAACCCCATGTAAGTTATGGGGCAGTAACAGTACACTTTTCAAAACGTGTTTTTCAGCCCGAAATAAACGCGTTTTTTCAGACAACTGAATACCCATGTAGCAGCAAGGCTCAGAAGAGCCCACACACTCAGATCTTAACCCCAGTGTGCTGAAAGGTTCAAAACATGATTTTCAGCAGAAATAAACATGTTTCTGCAAGTTTGGTCAACCCCATGTAAGTTATGGGGCAGTAACAGTACACTTTTCAAAACGTGTTTTTCAGCCCGAAATAAACGCGTTTTTTCAGACAACTGAATACCCATGTAGCAGCAAGGCTCAGAAGAGCCCACACACTCAGATCTTAACCCCAGTGTGCAGAAAGGTTCAAAACATGTTTTTCAGCAGAAATAAACATGTTTCTGCAAGTTTGGTCAACCCCATGTAAGTTATGGGGCAGTAACAGTACACTTTTCAAAACGTGTTTTTCAGCCGAAATAAACGCGTTTTTTCAGACAACTGAATACCCATGTAGCAGCAAGGCTCAGAAGAGCCCACACACTCAGATCTTAACCCCAGTGTGCTGAAAGTGTCAAAACATGTTTTTCAGCAGAAATAAACATGTTTCTGCAAGTTTGGTCAACCCCATGTAAGTTATGGGGCAGTAACAGTACACTTTTCAAAACGTGTTTTTCAGCCCGAAATAAACGCGTTTTTTCAGACAACTGAATACCCATGTAGCAGCAAGGCTCAGAAGAGCCCACACACTCAGATCTTAACCCCAGTGTGCTGAAAGTGTCAAAACATGTTTTTCAGCAGAAATAAACATGTTTCTGCAAGTTTGGTCAACCCCATGTAAGTTATGGGGCAGTAACAGTACACTTTTCAAAACGTGTTTTTCAGCCCGAAATAAACGCGTTTTTTCAGACAACTGAATACCCATGTAGCAGCAAGGCTCAGAAGAGCCCACACACTCAGATCTTAACCCCAGTGTGCAGAAAGGTTCAAAACATGTTTTTCAGCAGAAATAAACATGTTTCTGCAAGTTTGGTCAACCCCATGTAAGTTATGGGGCAGTAACAGTACACTTTTCAAAACGTGTTTTTCAGCCCGAAATAAACGCGTTTTTCAGACAACTGAATCCCCATGTAGCAGCAAGGCTCAGAAGAGCCCACACACTCAGATCTTAACCCCAGTGTGCAGAAAGGTTCAAAACATGTTTTTCAGCAGAAATAAACATGTTTCTGCAAGTTTGGTCAACCCCATGTAAGTTATGGGGCAGTAACAGTACACTTTTCAAAACGTGTTTTTCAGCCCGAAATAAACGCGTTTTTTCAGACAACTGAATACCCATGTAGCAGCAAGGCTCAGAAGAGCCCACACACTCAGATCTTAACCCCAGTGTGCAGAAAGGGTCAAAACGTGTTTTTCAGCAGAAATAAACATGTTTCTGCAAGTTTGGTCAACCCCATGTAAGTTATGGGGCAGTAACAGTACACTCTGCAAAACGTGTTTTACAGCCCGAAATAAACGCGTTTTTTCAGACAACTGAATCCCCATGTAGCAGCAAGGCTCAGAAGAGCCCACACACTCAGATCTTAACCCCAGTGTGCTGAAAGTGTCAAAACATGTTTTTCAGCAGAAATAAACATGTTTCTGCAAGTTTGGTCAACCCCATGTAAGTTATGGGGCAGTAACAGTACACTTTTCAAAACGTGTTTTTCAGCCCGAAATAAACGCGTTTTTTCAGACAACTGAATCCCCATGTAGCAGCAAGGCTCAGAAGAGCCCACACACTCAGATCTTAACCCCAGTGTGCAGAAAGGTTCAAAACATGTTTTTCAGCAGAAATAAACATGTTTCTGCAAGTTTGGTCAACCCCATGTAAGTTATGGGGCAGTAACATTACACTTTTCAAAACGTGTTTTTCAGCCCGAAATAAACGCGTTTTTTCAGACAACTGAATCCCCATGTAGCAGCAAGGCTCAGAAGAGCCCACACACTCAGATCTTAACCCCAGTGTGCAGAAAGGTTCAAAACATGTTTTTCAGCAGAAATAAACATGTTTCTGCAAGTTTGGTCAACCCCATGTAAGTTATGGGGCAGTAACAGTACACTTTTCAAAACGTGTTTTTCAGCCCGAAATAAACGCGTTTTTTCAGACAACTGAATCCCCATGTAGCAGCAAGGCTCAGAAGAGCCCACACACTCAGATCTTAACCCCAGTGTGCAGAAAGGTTCAAAACATGTTTTTCAGCAGAAATAAACATGTTTCTGCAAGTTTGGTCAACCCCATGTAAGTTATGGGGCAGTAACATTACACTTTTCAAAACGTGTTTTTCAGCCCGAAATAAACGCGTTTTTTCAGACAACTGAATACCCATGTAGCAGCAAGGCTCAGAAGAGCCCACACACTCAGATCTTAACCCCAGTGTGCAGAAAGGTTCAAAACATGTTTTTCAGCAGAAATAAACATGTTTCTGCAAGTTTGGTCAACCCCATGTAAGTTATGGGGCAGTAACAGTACACATTTCAAAACGTGTTTTTCAGCCCGAAATAAACACGTTTTTTCAGACAACTGAATACCCATGTAGCAGCAAGGCTCAGAAGAGCCCACACACTCAGATCTTAACCCCAGTGTGCTGAAAGTGTCAAAACATGTTTTTCAGCAGAAATAAACATGTTTCTGCAAGTTTGGTCAACCCCATGTAAGTTATGGGGCAGTAACAGTACACTTTTCAAAACGTGTTTTTCAGCCCGAAATAAACGCGTTTTTTCAGACAACTGAATCCCCATGTAGCAGCAAGGCTCAGAAGAGCCCACACACTCAGATCTTAACCCCAGTGTGCAGAAAGGTTCAAAACATGTTTTTCAGCAGAAATAAACATGTTTCTGCAAGTTTGGTCAACCCCATGTAAGTTATGGGGCAGTAACATTACACTTTTCAAAACGTGTTTTTCAGCCCGAAATAAACGCGTTTTTCAGACAACTGAATCCCCATGTAGCAGCAAGGCTCAGAAGAGCCCACACACTCAGATCTTAACCCCAGTGTGCAGAAAGGTTCAAAACATGTTTTTCAGCAGAAATAAACATGTTTCTGCAAGTTTGGTCAACCCCATGTAAGTTATGGGGCAGTAACAGTACACATTTCAAAACGTGTTTTTCAGCCCGAAATAAACACGTTTTTTCAGACAACTGAATACCCATGTAGCAGCAAGGCTCAGAAGAGCCCAAACACTCAGATCTTAACCCCAGTGTGCTGAAAGTGTCAAAACATGTTTTTCAGCAGAAATAAACATGTTTCTGCAAGTTTGGTCAACCCCATGTAAGTTATGGGGCAGTAACAGTACACTTTTCAAAACGTGTTTTTCAGCCCGAAATAAACGCGTTTTTTCAGACAACTGAATACCCATGTAGCAGCAAGGCTCAGAAGAGCCCACACACTCAGATCTTAACCCCAGTGTGCAGAAAGGGTCAAAACGTGTTTTTCAGCAGAAATAAACATGTTTCTGCAAGTTTGGTCAACCCCATGTAAGTTATGGGGCAGTAACAGCACACATTTCAAAACGTGTTTTTCAGCCCGAAATAAACACGTTTTTTCAGACAACTGAATCCCCATGTAACAGCAAGGCTCACTAGAGCCCACACACTCAGCTCTTAACCCCAGTGTGCAGAAAAGGTCAAAACGTGTTTTTCAGCAGAAATAAACATGTTTCTGCAAGTTTGGTCAACCGCATGTAAGTTATGGGGCAGTAACAGGACACATTTCAAAACGTGTTTTTCAGCCCGAAATAAACGCGTTTTTTCAGACAACTGAATCCCCATGTAACAGCAAGGCTCACTAGAGCCCACACACTCAGCTCTTAACCCCAGTGTGCAGAAAGGGTCAAAACGTGTTTTTCAGCAGAAATAAACATGTTTCTGCAAGTTTGGTCAACCCCATGTAAGTTATGGGGCAGTAACAGTACACTTTTCAAAACGTGTTTTTCAGCCCGAAATAAACGCGTTTTTTCAGACAACTGAATCCCCATGTAGCAGCAAGGCTCAGAAGAGCCCACACACTCAGATCTTAACCCCAGTGTGCAGAAAGGTTCAAAACATGTTTTTCAGCAGAAATAAACATGTTTCTGCAAGTTTGGTCAACCCCATGTAAGTTATGGGGCAGTAACATTACACTTTTCAAAACGTGTTTTTCAGCCCGAAATAAACGCGTTTTTTCAGACAACTGAATCCCCATGTAGCAGCAAGGCTCAGAAGAGCCCACACACTCAGATCTTAACCCCAGTGTGCAGAAAGGTTCAAAACATGTTTTTCAGCAGAAATAAACATGTTTCTGCAAGTTTGGTCAACCCCATGTAAGTTATGGGGCAGTAACAGTACACATTTCAAAACGTGTTTTTCAGCCCGAAATAAACACGTTTTTCAGACCAACTGAATACCCATGTAGCAGCAAGGCTCAGAAGAGCCCAAACACTCAGATCTTAACCCCAGTGTGCTGAAAGTGTCAAAACATGTTTTTCAGCAGAAATAAACATGTTTCTGCAAGTTTGGTCAACCCCATGTAAGTTATGGGGCAGTAACAGTACACTTTTCAAAACGTGTTTTTCAGCCCGAAATAAACGCGTTTTTTCAGACAACTGAATACCCATGTAGCAGCAAGGCTCAGAAGAGCCCACACACTCAGATCTTAACCCCAGTGTGCAGAAAGGGTCAAAACGTGTTTTTCAGCAGAAATAAACATGTTTCTGCAAGTTTGGTCAACCCCATGTAAGTTATGGGGCAGTAACAGTACACTCTGCAAAACGTGTTTTTCAGCCCGAAATAAACGCGTTTTTTCAGACAACTGAATCCCCATGTAGCAGCAAGGCTCAGAAGAGCCCACACACTCAGATCTTAACCCCAGTGTGCTGAAAGTGTCAAAACATGTTTTTCAGCAGAAATAAACATGTTTCTGCAAGTTTGGTCAACCCCATGTAAGTTATGGGGCAGTAACAGTACACTTTTCAAAACGTGTTTTTCAGCCCGAAATAAACGCGTTTTTTCAGACAACTGAATACCCATGTAGCAGCAAGGCTCAGAAGAGCCCACACACTCAGATCTTAACCCCAGTGTGCTGAAAGTGTCAAAACATGTTTTTCAGCAGAAATAAACATGTTTCTGCAAGTTTGGTCAACCCCATGTAAGTTATGGGGCAGTAACAGTACACTTTTCAAAACGTGTTTTTCAGCCCGAAATAAACGCGTTTTTTCAGACAACTGAATACCCATGTAGCAGCAAGGCTCAGAAGAGCCCACACACTCAGATCTTAACCCCAGTGTGCTGAAAGTGTCAAAACATGTTTTTCAGCAGAAATAAACATGTTTCTGCAAGTTTGGTCAACCCCATGTAAGTTATGGGGCAGTAACAGTACACTTTTCAAAACGTGTTTTTCAGCCCGAAATAAACGCGTTTTTTCAGACAACTGAATCCCCATGTAGCAGCAAGGCTCAGAAGAGCCCACACACTCAGATCTTAACCCCAGTGTGCAGAAAGGTTCAAAACATGTTTTTCAGCAGAAATAAACATGTTTCTGCAAGTTTGGTCAACCCCATGTAAGTTATGGGGCAGTAACAGTACACTTTTCAAAACGTGTTTTTCAGCCCGAAATAAACGCGTTTTTTCAGACAACTGAATACCCATGTAGCAGCAAGGCTCAGAAGAGCCCACACACTCAGATCTTAACCCCAGTGTGCTGAAAGTGTCAAAACATGTTTTTCAGCAGAAATAAACATGTTTCTGCAAGTTTGGTCAACCCCATGTAAGTTATGGGGCAGTAACAGTACACTTTTCAAAACGTGTTTTACAGCCCGAAATAAACGCGTTTTTTCAGACAACTGAATCCCCATGTAGCAGCAAGGCTCAGAAGAGCCCACACACTCAGATCTTAACCCCAGTGTGCAGAAAGGTTCAAAACATGTTTTTCAGCAGAAATAAACATGTTTCTGCAAGTTTGGTCAACCCCATGTAAGTTATGGGGCAGTAACAGTACACTTTTCAAAACGTGTTTTTCAGCCCGAAATAAACGCGTTTTTTCAGACAACTGAATCCCCATGTAGCAGCAAGGCTCAGAAGAGCCCACACACTCAGATCTTAACCCCAGTGTGCAGAAAGGTTCAAAACATGTTTTTCAGCAGAAATAAACATGTTTCTGCAAGTTTGGTCAACCCCATGTAAGTTATGGGGCAGTAACAGTACACTTTTCAAAACGTGTTTTTCAGCCCGAAATAAACACGTTTTTTCAGACAACTGAATACCCATGTAGCAGCAAGGCTCAGAAGAGCCCACACACTCAGATCTTAACCCCAGTGTGCTGAAAGTGTCAAAACATGTTTTTCAGCAGAAATAAACATGTTTCTGCAAGTTTGGTCAACCCCATGTAAGTTATGGGGCAGTAACAGTACACTTTTCAAAACGTGTTTTTCAGCCCGAAATAAACGCGTTTTTTCAGACAACTGAATACCCATGTAGCAGCAAGGCTCAGAAGAGCCCACACACTCAGATCTTAACCCCAGTGTGCAGAAAGGGTCAAAACGTGTTTTTCAGCAGAAATAAACATGTTTCTGCAAGTTTGGTCAACCCCATGTAAGTTATGGGGCAGTAACAGTACACTCTGCAAAACGTGTTTTTCAGCCCGAAATAAACGCGTTTTTTCAGACAACTGAATCCCCATGTAGCAGCAAGGCTCAGAAGAGCCCACACACTCAGATCTTAACCCCAGTGTGCTGAAAGTGTCAAAACATGTTTTTCAGCAGAAATAAACATGTTTCTGCAAGTTTGGTCAACCCCATGTAAGTTATGGGGCAGTAACAGTACACTTTTCAAAACGTGTTTTTCAGCCCGAAATAAACGCGTTTTTTCAGACAACTGAATCCCCATGTAGCAGCAAGGCTCAGAAGAGCCCACACACTCAGATCTTAACCCCAGTGTGCTGAAAGTGTCAAAACATGTTTTTCAGCAGAAATAAACATGTTTCTGCAAGTTTGGTCAACCCCATGTAAGTTATGGGGCAGTAACAGTACACTTTTCAAAACGTGTTTTTCAGCCCGAAATAAACGCGTTTTTTCAGACAACTGAATCCCCATGTAGCAGCAAGGCTCAGAAGAGCCCACACACTCAGATCTTAACCCCAGTGTGCTGAAAGTGTCAAAACATGTTTTTCAGCAGAAATAAACATGTTTCTGCAAGTTTGGTCAACCCCATGTAAGTTATGGGGCAGTAACAGTACACTTTTCAAAACGTGTTTTTCAGCCCGAAATAAACGCGTTTTTTCAGACAACTGAATACCCATGTAGCAGCAAGGCTCAGAAGAGCCCACACACTCAGATCTTAACCCCAGTGTGCAGAAAGGTTCAAAACATGTTTTTCAGCAGAAATAAACATGTTTCTGCAAGTTTGGTCAACCCCATGTAAGTTATGGGGCAGTAACAGTACACTTTTCAAAACGTGTTTTTCAGCCCGAAATAAACGCGTTTTTTCATACAACTGAATCCCCATGTAGCAGCAAGGCTCAGAAGAGCCCACACACTCAGATCTTAACCCCAGTGTGCTGAAAGTGTCAAAACATGTTTTTCAGCAGAAATAAACATGTTTCTGCAAGTTTGGTCAACCCCATGTAAGTTATGGGGCAGTAACAGTACACTTTTCAAAACGTGTTTTTCAGCCCGAAATAAACGCGTTTTTTCAGACAACTGAATACCCATGTAGCAGCAAGGCTCAGAAGAGCCCACACACTCAGATCTTAACCCCAGTGTGCAGAAAGGTTCAAAACATGTTTTTCAGCAGAAATAAACATGTTTCTGCAAGTTTGGTCAACCCCATGTAAGTTATGGGGCAGTAACAGTACACTTTTCAAAACGTGTTTTTCAGCCCGAAATAAACGCGTTTTTTCAGACAACTGAATCCCCATGTAGCAGCAAGGCTCAGAAGAGCCCACACACTCAGATCTTAACCCCAGTGTGCAGAAAGGTTCAAAACATGTTTTTCAGCAGAAATAAACATGTTTCTGCAAGTTTGGTCAACCCCATGTAAGTTATGGGGCAGTAACAGTACACTTTTCAAAACGTGTTTTTCAGCCCGAAATAAACACGTTTTTTCAGACAACTGAATACCCATGTAGCAGCAAGGCTCAGAAGAGCCCACACACTCAGATCTTAACCCCAGTGTGCTGAAAGTGTCAAAACATGTTTTTCAGCAGAAATAAACATGTTTCTGCAAGTTTGGTCAACCCCATGTAAGTTATGGGGCAGTAACAGTACACTTTTCAAAACGTGTTTTTCAGCCCGAAATAAACGCGTTTTTTCAGACAACTGAATACCCATGTAGCAGCAAGGCTCAGAAGAGCCCACACACTCAGATCTTAACCCCAGTGTGCAGAAAGGGTCAAAACGTGTTTTTCAGCAGAAATAAACATGTTTCTGCAAGTTTGGTCAACCCCATGTAAGTTATGGGGCAGTAACAGTACACTCTGCAAAACGTGTTTTACAGCCCGAAATAAACGCGTTTTTTCAGACAACTGAATCCCCATGTAGCAGCAAGGCTCAGAAGAGCCCACACACTCAGATCTTAACCCCAGTGTGCAGAAAGGTTCAAAACATGTTTTTCAGCAGAAATAAACATGTTTCTGCAAGTTTGGTCAACCCCATGTAAGTTATGGGGCAGTAACAGTACACTTTTCAAAACGTGTTTTTCAGCCCGAAATAAACGCGTTTTTTCAGACAACTGAATACCCATGTAGCAGCAAGGCTCAGAAGAGCCCACACACTCAGATCTTAACCCCAGTGTGCTGAAAGTGTCAAAACATGTTTTTCAGCAGAAATAAACATGTTTCTGCAAGTTTGGTCAACCCCATGTAAGTTATGGGGCAGTAACAGTACACTTTTCAAAACGTGTTTTTCAGCCCGAAATAAACGCGTTTTTTCAGACAACTGAATACCCATGTAGCAGCAAGGCTCAGAACAGCCCACACACTCAGATCTTAACCCCAGTGTGCTGAAAGTGTCAAAACATGTTTTTCAGCAGAAATAAACATGTTTCTGCAAGTTTGGTCAACCCCATGTAAGTTATGGGGCAGTAACAGTACACTTTTCAAAACGTGTTTTTCAGCCCGAAATAAACGCGTTTTTTCAGACAACTGAATCCCCATGTAGCAGCAAGGCTCAGAAGAGCCCACACACTCAGATCTTAACCCCAGTGTGCAGAAAGGTTCAAAACATGTTTTTCAGCAGAAATAAACATGTTTCTGCAAGTTTGGTCAACCCCATGTAAGTTATGGGGCAGTAACAGTACACTTTTCAAAACGTGTTTTTCAGCCCGAAATAAACGCGTTTTTTCAGACAACTGAATACCCATGTAGCAGCAAGGCTCAGAAGAGCCCACACACTCAGATCTTAACCCCAGTGTGCTGAAAGTGTCAAAACATGTTTTTCAGCAGAAATAAACATGTTTCTGCAAGTTTGGTCAACCCCATGTAAGTTATGGGGCAGTAACAGTACACTTTTCAAAACGTGTTTTTCAGCCCGAAATAAACGCGTTTTTTCAGACAACTGAATACCCATGTAGCAGCAAGGCTCAGAAGAGCCCACACACTCAGATCTTAACCCCAGTGTGCTGAAAGTGTCAAAACATGTTTTTCAGCAGAAATAAACATGTTTCTGCAAGTTTGGTCAACCCCATGTAAGTTATGGGGCAGTAACAGTACACTTTTCAAAACGTGTTTTTCAGCCCGAAATAAACGCGTTTTTTCAGACAACTGAATCCCCATGTAGCAGCAAGTCTCAGAAGAGCCCACACACTCAGATCTTAACCCCAGTGTGCAGAAAGGTTCAAAACATGTTTTTCAGCAGAAATAAACATGTTTCTGCAAGTTTGGTCAACCCCATGTAAGTTATGGGGCAGTAACAGTACACTTTTCAAAACGTGTTTTTCAGCCCGAAATAAACGCGTTTTTTCAGACAACTGAATCCCCATGTAGCAGCAAGGCTCAGAAGAGCCCACACACTCAGATCTTAACACCAGTGTGCAGAAAGGTTCAAAACATGTTTTTCAGCAGAAATAAACATGTTTCTACAAGTTTGGTCAACCCCATGTAAGTTATGGGGCAGTAACAGTACACTTTTCAAAACGTGTTTTTCAGCCCGAAATAAACACGTTTTTTCAGACATCTGAATACCCATGTAGCAGCAAGGCTCAGAACAGCCCACACACTCAGATCTTAACCCCAGTGTGCTGAAAGTGTCAAAACATGTTTTTCAGCAAAAATAAACATGTTTCTGCAAGTTTGGTCAACCCCATGTAAGTTATGGGGCAGTAACAGTACACTTTTCAAAACGTGTTTTTCAGCCCGAAATAAACGCGTTTTTTCAGACAACTGAATACCCATGTAGCAGCAAGGCTCAGAAGAGCCCACACACTCAGATCTTAACCCCAGTGTGCAGAAAGGGTCAAAACGTGTTTTTCAGCAGAAATAAACATGTTTCTGCAAGTTTGGTCAACCCCATGTAAGTTATGGGGCAGTAACAGTACACTCTGCAAAACGTGTTTTACAGCCCGAAATAAACGCGTTTTTTCAGACAACTGAATCCCCATGTAGCAGCAAGGCTCAGAAGAGCCCACACACTCAGATCTTAACCCCAGTGTGCAGAAAGGTTCAAAACATGTTTTTCAGCAGAAATAAACATGTTTCTGCAAGTTTGGTCAACCCCATGTAAGTTATGGGGCAGTAACAGTACACTTTTCAAAACGTGTTTTTCAGCCCGAAATAAACGCGTTTTTTCAGACAACTGAATACCCATGTAGCAGCAAGGCTCAGAAGAGCCCACACACTCAGATCTTAACCCCAGTGTGCTGAAAGTGTCAAAACATGTTTTTCAGCAGAAATAAACATGTTTCTGCAAGTTTGGTCAACCCCATGTAAGTTATGGGGCAGTAACAGTACACTTTTCAAAACGTGTTTTTCAGCCCGAAATAAACGCGTTTTTTCAGACAACTGAATACCCATGTAGCAGCAAGGCTCAGAAGAGCCCACACACTCAGATCTTAACCCCAGTGTGCTGAAAGTGTCAAAACATGATTTTCAGCAGAAATAAACATGTTTCTGCAAGTTTGGTCAACCCCATGTAAGTTATGGGGCAGTAACAGTACACTTTTCAAAACGTGTTTTTCAGCCCGAAATAAACGCGTTTTTTCAGACAACTGAATCCCCATGTAGCAGCAAGTCTCAGAAGAGCCCACACACTCAGATCTTAACCCCAGTGTGCAGAAAGGTTCAAAACATGTTTTTCAGCAGAAATAAACATGTTTCTGCAAGTTTGGTCAACCCCATGTAAGTTATGGGGCAGTAACAGTACACTTTTCAAAACGTGTTTTTCAGCCCGAAATAAACGCGTTTTTTCAGACAACTGAATACCCATGTAGCAGCAAGGCTCAGAAGAGCCCACACACTCAGATCTTAACCCCAGTGTGCTGAAAGTGTCAAAACATGTTTTTCAGCAGAAATAAACATGTTTCTGCAAGTTTGGTCAACCCCATGTAAGTTATGGGGCAGTAACAGTACACTTTTCAAAACGTGTTTTTCAGCCCGAAATAAACGCGTTTTTTCAGACAACTGAATACCCATGTAGCAGCAAGGCTCAGAAGAGCCCACACACTCAGATCTTAACCCCAGTGTGCTGAAAGTGTCAAAACATGTTTTTCAGCAGAAATAAACATGTTTCTGCAAGTTTGGTCAACCCCATGTAAGTTATGGGGCAGTAACAGTACACTTTTCAAAACGTGTTTTTCAGCCCGAAATAAACGCGTTTTTTCAGACAACTGAATACCCATGTAGCAGCAAGGCTCAGAAGAGCCCACACACTCAGATCTTAACCCCAGTGTGCTGAAAGTGTCAAAACATGTTTTTCAGCAGAAATAAACATGTTTCTGCAAGTTTGGTCAACCCCATGTAAGTTATGGGGCAGTAACAGTACACTTTTCAAAACGTGTTTTTCAGCCCGAAATAAACGCGTTTTTTCAGACAACTGAATACCCATGTAGCAGCAAGGCTCAGAAGAGCCCACACACTCAGATCTTAACCCCAGTGTGCAGAAAGGTTCAAAACATGTTTTTCAGCAGAAATAAACATGTTTCTGCAAGTTTGGTCAACCCCATGTAAGTTATGGGGCAGTAACAGTACACTTTTCAAAACGTGTTTTTCAGCCCGAAATAAACGCGTTTTTTCAGACAACTGAATACCCATGTAGCAGCAAGGCTCAGAAGAGCCCACACACTCAGATCTTAACCCCAGTGTGCTGAAAGTGTCAAAACATGTTTTTCAGCAGAAATAAACATGTTTCTGCAAGTTTGGTCAACCCCATGTAAGTTATGGGGCAGTAACAGTACACTTTTCAAAACGTGTTTTTCAGCCCGAAATAAACGCGTTTTTTCAGACAACTGAATACCCATGTAGCAGCAAGGCTCAGAAGAGCCCACACACTCAGATCTTAACCCCAGTGTGCTGAAAGTGTCAAAACATGTTTTTCAGCAGAAATAAACATGTTTCTGCAAGTTTGGTCAACCCCATGTAAGTTATGGGGCAGTAACAGTACACTTTTCAAAACGTGTTTTTCAGCCCGAAATAAACGCGTTTTTTCAGACAACTGAATCCCCATGTAGCAGCAAGGCTCAGAAGAGCCCACACACTCAGATCTTAACCCCAGTGTGCAGAAAGGTTCAAAACATGTTTTTCAGCAGAAATAAACATGTTTCTGCAAGTTTGGTCAACCCCATGTAAGTTATGGGGCAGTAACAGTACACTTTTCAAAACGTGTTTTTCAGCCCGAAATAAACACGTTTTTTCAGACAACTGAATACCCATGTAGCAGCAAGGCTCAGAAGAGCCCACACACTCAGATCTTAACCCCAGTGTGCTGAAAGTGTCAAAACATGTTTTTCAGCAGAAATAAACATGTTTCTGCAAGTTTGGTCAACCCCATGTAAGTTATGGGGCAGTAACAGTACACTTTTCAAAACGTGTTTTTCAGCCCGAAATAAACGCGTTTTTTCAGACAACTGAATACCCATGTAGCAGCAAGGCTCAGAAGAGCCCACACACTCAGATCTTAACCCCAGTGTGCAGAAAGGGTCAAAACGTGTTTTTCAGCAGAAATAAACATGTTTCTGCAAGTTTGGTCAACCCCATGTAAGTTATGGGGCAGTAACAGTACACTCTGCAAAACGTGTTTTACAGCCCGAAATAAACGCGTTTTTTCAGACAACTGAATCCCCATGTAGCAGCAAGGCTCAGAAGAGCCCACACACTCAGATCTTAACCCCAGTGTGCAGAAAGGTTCAAAACATGTTTTTCAGCAGAAATAAACATGTTTCTGCAAGTTTGGTCAACCCCATGTAAGTTATGGGGCAGTAACAGTACACTTTTCAAAACGTGTTTTTCAGCCCGAAATAAACGCGTTTTTTCAGACAACTGAATACCCATGTAGCAGCAAGGCTCAGAAGAGCCCACACACTCAGATCTTAACCCCAGTGTGCAGAAAGGGTCAAAACATGTTTTTCAGCAGAAATAAACATGTTTCTGCAAGTTTGGTCAACCCCATGTAAGTTATGGGGCAGTAACAGTACACTTTTCAAAACGTGTTTTTCAGCCCGAAATAAACACGTTTTTTCAGACATCTGAATACCCATGTAGCAGCAAGGCTCAGAAGAGCCCACACACTCAGATCTTAACCCCAGTGTGCTGAAAGTGTCAAAACATGTTTTTCAGCAAAAATAAACATGTTTCTGCAAGTTTGGTCAACCCCATGTAAGTTATGGGGCAGTAACAGTACACTTTTCAAAACGTGTTTTTCAGCCCGAAATAAACACGTTTTTTCAGACATCTGAATACCCATGTAGCAGCAAGGCTCAGAACAGCCCACACACTCAGATCTTAACCCCAGTGTGCTGAAAGTGTCAAAACATGTTTTTCAGCAGAAATAAACATGTTTCTGCAAGTTTGGTCAACCCCATGTAAGTTATGGGGCAGTAACAGTACACTTTTCAAAACGTGTTTTTCAGCCCGAAATAAACGCGTTTTTTCAGACAACTGAATACCCATGTAGCAGCAAGGCTCAGAAGAGCCCACACACTCAGATCTTAACCCCAGTGTGCAGAAAGGTTCAAAACATGTTTTTCAGCAGAAATAAACATGTTTCTGCAAGTTTGGTCAACCCCATGTAAGTTATGGGGCAGTAACAGTACACTTTTCAAAACGTGTTTTTCAGCCCGAAATAAACGCGTTTTTTCAGACAACTGAATACCCATGTAGCAGCAAGGCTCAGAAGAGCCCACACACTCAGATCTTAACCCCAGTGTGCTGAAAGTGTCAAAACATGTTTTTCAGCAGAAATAAACATGTTTCTGCAAGTTTGGTCAACCCCATGTAAGTTATGGGGCAGTAACAGTACACTTTTCAAAACGTGTTTTTCAGCCCGAAATAAACGCGTTTTTTCAGACAACTGAATACCCATGTAGCAGCAAGGCTCAGAAGAGCCCACACACTCAGATCTTAACCCCAGTGTGCTGAAAGTGTCAAAACATGTTTTTCAGCAGAAATAAACATGTTTCTGCAAGTTTGGTCAACCCCATGTAAGTTATGGGGCAGTAACAGTACACTTTTCAAAACGTGTTTTTCAGCCCGAAATAAACGCGTTTTTTCAGACAACTGAATCCCCATGTAGCAGCAAGGCTCAGAAGAGCCCACACACTCAGATCTTAACCCCAGTGTGCAGAAAGGTTCAAAACATGTTTTTCAGCAGAAATAAACATGTTTCTGCAAGTTTGGTCAACCCCATGTAAGTTATGGGGCAGTAACAGTACACTTTTCAAAACGTGTTTTTCAGCCCGAAATAAACACGTTTTTTCAGACAACTGAATACCCATGTAGCAGCAAGGCTCAGAAGAGCCCACACACTCAGATCTTAACCCCAGTGTGCTGAAAGTGTCAAAACATGTTTTTCAGCAGAAATAAACATGTTTCTGCAAGTTTGGTCAACCCCATGTAAGTTATGGGGCAGTAACAGTACACTTTTCAAAACGTGTTTTTCAGCCCGAAATAAACGCGTTTTTTCAGACAACTGAATACCCATGTAGCAGCAAGGCTCAGAAGAGCCCACACACTCAGATCTTAACCCCAGTGTGCAGAAAGGGTCAAAACGTGTTTTTCAGCAGAAATAAACATGTTTCTGCAAGTTTGGTCAACCCCATGTAAGTTATGGGGCAGTAACAGTACACTCTGCAAAACGTGTTTTACAGCCCGAAATAAACGCGTTTTTTCAGACAACTGAATCCCCATGTAGCAGCAAGGCTCAGAAGAGCCCACACACTCAGATCTTAACCCCAGTGTGCAGAAAGGTTCAAAACATGTTTTTCAGCAGAAATAAACATGTTTCTGCAAGTTTGGTCAACCCCATGTAAGTTATGGGGCAGTAACAGTACACTTTTCAAAACGTGTTTTTCAGCCCGAAATAAACGCGTTTTTTCAGACAACTGAATACCCATGTAGCAGCAAGGCTCAGAAGAGCCCACACACTCAGATCTTAACCCCAGTGTGCAGAAAGGGTCAAAACATGTTTTTCAGCAGAAATAAACATGTTTCTGCAAGTTTGGTCAACCCCATGTAAGTTATGGGGCAGTAACAGTACACTTTTCAAAACGTGTTTTTCAGCCCGAAATAAACACGTTTTTTCAGACATCTGAATACCCATGTAGCAGCAAGGCTCAGAAGAGCCCACACACTCAGATCTTAACCCCAGTGTGCTGAAAGTGTCAAAACATGTTTTTCAGCAAAAATAAACATGTTTCTGCAAGTTTGGTCAACCCCATGTAAGTTATGGGGCAGTAACAGTACACTTTTCAAAACGTGTTTTTCAGCCCGAAATAAACACGTTTTTTCAGACATCTGAATACCCATGTAGCAGCAAGGCTCAGAACAGCCCACACACTCAGATCTTAACCCCAGTGTGCTGAAAGTGTCAAAACATGTTTTTCAGCAAAAATAAACATGTTTCTGCAAGTTTGGTCAACCCCATGTAAGTTATGGGGCAGTAACAGTACACTTTTCAAAACGTGTTTTTCAGCCCGAAATAAACGCGTTTTTTCAGACAACTGAATACCCATGTAGCAGCAAGGCTCAGAAGAGCCCACACACTCAGATCTTAACCCCAGTGTGCAGAAAGGGTCAAAACGTGTTTTTCAGCAGAAATAAACATGTTTCTGCAAGTTTGGTCAACCCCATGTAAGTTATGGGGCAGTAACAGTACACTCTGCAAAACGTGTTTTACAGCCCGAAATAAACGCGTTTTTTCAGACAACTGAATCCCCATGTAGCAGCAAGGCTCAGAAGAGCCCACACACTCAGATCTTAACCCCAGTGTGCAGAAAGGTTCAAAACATGTTTTTCAGCAGAAATAAACATGTTTCTGCAAGTTTGGTCAACCCCATGTAAGTTATGGGGCAGTAACAGTACACTTTTCAAAACGTGTTTTTCAGCCCGAAATAAACGCGTTTTTTCAGACAACTGAATACCCATGTAGCAGCAAGGCTCAGAAGAGCCCACACACTCAGATCTTAACCCCAGTGTGCTGAAAGTGTCAAAACATGTTTTTCAGCAGAAATAAACATGTTTCTGCAAGTTTGGTCAACCCCATGTAAGTTATGGGGCAGTAACAGTACACTTTTCAAAACGTGTTTTTCAGCCCGAAATAAACGCGTTTTTTCAGACAACTGAATACCCATGTAGCAGCAAGGCTCAGAAGAGCCCACACACTCAGATCTTAACCCCAGTGTGCTGAAAGTGTCAAAACATGATTTTCAGCAGAAATAAACATGTTTCTGCAAGTTTGGTCAACCCCATGTAAGTTATGGGGCAGTAACAGTACACTTTTCAAAACGTGTTTTTCAGCCCGAAATAAACGCGTTTTTTCAGACAACTGAATCCCCATGTAGCAGCAAGTCTCAGAAGAGCCCACACACTCAGATCTTAACCCCAGTGTGCAGAAAGGTTCAAAACATGTTTTTCAGCAGAAATAAACATGTTTCTGCAAGTTTGGTCAACCCCATGTAAGTTATGGGGCAGTAACAGTACACTTTTCAAAACGTGTTTTTCAGCCCGAAATAAACGCGTTTTTTCAGACAACTGAATACCCATGTAGCAGCAAGGCTCAGAAGAGCCCACACACTCAGATCTTAACCCCAGTGTGCAGAAAGGGTCAAAACGTGTTTTTCAGCAGAAATAAACATGTTTCTGCAAGTTTGGTCAACCCCATGTAAGTTATGGGGCAGTAACAGTACACTTTTCAAAACGTGTTTTTCAGCCCGAAATAAACGCGTTTTTTCAGACAACTGAATACCCATGTAGCAGCAAGGCTCAGAAGAGCCCACACACTCAGATCTTAACCCCAGTGTGCAGAAAGGGTCAAAACATGTTTTTCAGCAGAAATAAACATGTTTCTGCAAGTTTGGTCAACCCCATGTAAGTTATGGGGCAGTAACAGTACACTTTTCAAAACGTGTTTTTCAGCCCGAAATAAACGCGTTTTTTCAGACAACTGAATACCCATGTAGCAGCAAGGCTCAGAAGAGCCCACACACTCAGATCTTAACCCCAGTGTGCAGAAAGGTTCAAAACATGTTTTTCAGCAGAAATAAACATGTTTCTGCAAGTTTGGTCAACCCCATGTAAGTTATGGGGCAGTAACAGTACACTTTTCAAAACGTGTTTTTCAGCCCGAAATAAACACGTTTTTTCAGACAACTGAATACCCATGTAGCAGCAAGGCTCAGAAGAGCCCACACACTCAGATCTTAACCCCAGTGTGCTGAAAGTGTCAAAACATGTTTTTCAGCAGAAATAAACATGTTTCTGCAAGTTTGGTCAACCCCATGTAAGTTATGGGGCAGTAACAGTACACTTTTCAAAACGTGTTTTTCAGCCCGAAATAAACGCGTTTTTTCAGACAACTGAATACCCATGTAGCAGCAAGGCTCAGAAGAGCCCACACACTCAGATCTTAACCCCAGTGTGCAGAAAGGGTCAAAACGTGTTTTTCAGCAGAAATAAACATGTTTCTGCAAGTTTGGTCAACCCCATGTAAGTTATGGGGCAGTAACAGTACACTCTGCAAAACGTGTTTTACAGCCCGAAATAAACGCGTTTTTTCAGACAACTGAATCCCCATGTAGCAGCAAGGCTCAGAAGAGCCCACACACTCAGATCTTAACCCCAGTGTGCAGAAAGGTTCAAAACATGTTTTTCAGCAGAAATAAACATGTTTCTGCAAGTTTGGTCAACCCCATGTAAGTTATGGGGCAGTAACAGTACACTTTTCAAAACGTGTTTTTCAGCCCAAAATAAACGCGTTTTTTCAGACAACTGAATACCCATGTAGCAGCAAGGCTCAGAAGAGCCCACACACTCAGATCTTAACCCCAGTGTGCTGAAAGTGTCAAAACATGTTTTTCAGCAGAAATAAACATGTTTCTGCAAGTTTGGTCAACCCCATGTAAGTTATGGGGCAGTAACAGTACACTTTTCAAAACGTGTTTTTCAGCCCGAAATAAACGCGTTTTTTCAGACAACTGAATACCCATGTAGCAGCAAGGCTCAGAAGAGCCCACACACTCAGATCTTAACCCCAGTGTGCTGAAAGTTTCAAAACATGATTTTCAGCAGAAATAAACATGTTTCTGCAAGTTTGGTCAACCCCATGTAAGTTATGGGGCAGTAACAGTACACTTTTCAAAACGTGTTTTTCAGCCCGAAATAAACGCGTTTTTTCAGACAACTGAATCCCCATGTAGCAGCAAGTCTCAGAAGAGCCCACACACTCAGATCTTAACCCCAGTGTGCAGAAAGGTTCAAAACATGTTTTTCAGCAGAAATAAACATGTTTCTGCAAGTTTGGTCAACCCCATGTAAGTTATGGGGCAGTAACAGTACACTTTTCAAAACGTGTTTTTCAGCCCGAAATAAACGCGTTTTTTCAGACAACTGAATCCCCATGTAGCAGCAAGGCTCAGAAGAGCCCACACACTCAGATCTTAACCCCAGTGTGCAGAAAGGTTCAAAACATGTTTTTCAGCAGAAATAAACATGTTTCTGCAAGTTTGGTCAACCCCATGTAAGTTATGGGGCAGTAACAGTACACTTTTCAAAACGTGTTTTTCAGCCCGAAATAAACGCGTTTTTTCAGACAACTGAATACCCATGTAGCAGCAAGGCTCAGAAGAGCCCACACACTCAGATCTTAACCCCAGTGTGCTGAAAGTGTCAAAACATGTTTTTCAGCAGAAATAAACATGTTTCTGCAAGTTTGGTCAACCCCATGTAAGTTATGGGGCAGTAACAGTACACTTTTCAAAACGTGTTTTTCAGCCCGAAATAAACGCGTTTTTTCAGACAACTGAATACCCATGTAGCAGCAAGGCTCAGAAGAGCCCACACACTCAGATCTTAACCCCAGTGTGCTGAAAGTGTCAAAACATGATTTTCAGCAGAAATAAACATGTTTCTGCAAGTTTGGTCAACCCCATGTAAGTTATGGGGCAGTAACAGTACACTTTTCAAAACGTGTTTTTCAGCCCGAAATAAACGCGTTTTTTCAGACAACTGAATCCCCATGTAGCAGCAAGTCTCAGAAGAGCCCACACACTCAGATCTTAACCCCAGTGTGCAGAAAGGTTCAAAACATGTTTTTCAGCAGAAATAAACATGTTTCTGCAAGTTTGGTCAACCCCATGTAAGTTATGGGGCAGTAACAGTACACTTTTCAAAACGTGTTTTTCAGCCCGAAATAAACGCGTTTTTTCAGACAACTGAATACCCATGTAGCAGCAAGGCTCAGAAGAGCCCACACACTCAGATCTTAACCCCAGTGTGCTGAAAGTGTCAAAACATGTTTTTCAGCAGAAATAAACATGTTTCTGCAAGTTTGGTCAACCCCATGTAAGTTATGGGGCAGTAACAGTACACTTTTCAAAACGTGTTTTTCAGCCCGAAATAAACGCGTTTTTTCAGACAACTGAATCCCCATGTAGCAGCAAGGCTCAGAAGAGCCCACACACTCAGATCTTAACCCCAGTGTGCAGAAAGGTTCAAAACATGTTTTTCAGCAGAAATAAACATGTTTCTGCAAGTTTGGTCAACCCCATGTAAGTTATGGGGCAGTAACAGTACACTTTTCAAAACGTGTTTTTCAGCCCGAAATAAACGCGTTTTTTCAGACAACTGAATACCCATGTAGCAGCAAGGCTCAGAAGAGCCCACACACTCAGATCTTAACCCCAGTGTGCTGAAAGTGTCAAAACATGTTTTTCAGCAGAAATAAACATGTTTCTGCAAGTTTGGTCAACCCCATGTAAGTTATGGGGCAGTAACAGTACACTTTTCAAAACGTGTTTTTCAGCCCGAAATAAACGCGTTTTTTCAGACAACTGAATACCCATGTAGCAGCAAGGCTCAGAACAGCCCACACACTCAGATCTTAACCCCAGTGTGCTGAAAGTGTCAAAACATGTTTTTCAGCAGAAATAAACATGTTTCTGCAAGTTTGGTCAACCCCATGTAAGTTATGGGGCAGTAACAGTACACTTTTCAAAACGTGTTTTTCAGCCCGAAATAAACGCGTTTTTTCAGACAACTGAATCCCCATGTAGCAGCAAGGCTCAGAAGAGCCCACACACTCAGATCTTAACCCCAGTGTGCAGAAAGGTTCAAAACATGTTTTTCAGCAGAAATAAACATGTTTCTGCAAGTTTGGTCAACCCCATGTAAGTTATGGGGCAGTAACAGTACACTTTTCAAAACGTGTTTTTCAGCCCGAAATAAACACGTTTTTTCAGACAACTGAATACCCATGTAGCAGCAAGGCTCAGAAGAGCCCACACACTCAGATCTTAACCCCAGTGTGCTGAAAGGTTCAAAACATGTTTTTCAGCAGAAATAAACATGTTTCTGCAAGTTTGGTCAACCCCATGTAAGTTATGGGGCAGTAACAGTACACTTTTCAAAACGTGTTTTTCAGCCCGAAATAAACGCGTTTTTTCAGACAACTGAATACCCATGTAGCAGCAAGGCTCAGAAGAGCCCACACACTCAGATCTTAACCCCAGTGTGCTGAAAGTGTCAAAACATGTTTTTCAGCAGAAATAAACATGTTTCTGCAAGTTTGGTCAACCCCATGTAAGTTATGGGGCAGTAACAGTACACTTTTCAAAACGTGTTTTTCAGCCCGAAATAAACGCGTTTTTTCAGACAACTGAATACCCATGTAGCAGCAAGGCTCAGAACAGCCCACACACTCAGATCTTAACCCCAGTGTGCTGAAAGTGTCAAAACATGTTTTTCAGCAGAAATAAACATGTTTCTGCAAGTTTGGTCAACCCCATGTAAGTTATGGGGCAGTAACAGTACACTTTTCAAAACGTGTTTTTCAGCCCGAAATAAACGCGTTTTTTCAGACAACTGAATCCCCATGTAGCAGCAAGGCTCAGAAGAGCCCACACACTCAGATCTTAACCCCAGTGTGCAGAAAGGTTCAAAACATGTTTTTCAGCAGAAATAAACATGTTTCTGCAAGTTTGGTCAACCCCATGTAAGTTATGGGGCAGTAACAGTACACTTTTCAAAACGTGTTTTTCAGCCCGAAATAAACACGTTTTTTCAGACAACTGAATACCCATGTAGCAGCAAGGCTCAGAAGAGCCCACACACTCAGATCTTAACCCCAGTGTGCTGAAAGTGTCAAAACATGTTTTTCAGCAGAAATAAACATGTTTCTGCAAGTTTGGTCAACCCCATGTAAGTTATGGGGCAGTAACAGTACACTTTTCAAAACGTGTTTTTCAGCCCGAAATAAACGCGTTTTTTCAGACAACTGAATACCCATGTAGCAGCAAGGCTCAGAAGAGCCCACACACTCAGATCTTAACCCCAGTGTGCAGAAAGGGTCAAAACGTGTTTTTCAGCAGAAATAAACATGTTTCTGCAAGTTTGGTCAACCCCATGTAAGTTATGGGGCAGTAACAGTACACTCTGCAAAACGTGTTTTACAGCCCGAAATAAACGCGTTTTTTCAGACAACTGAATCCCCATGTAGCAGCAAGGCTCAGAAGAGCCCACACACTCAGATCTTAACCCCAGTGTGCAGAAAGGTTCAAAACATGTTTTTCAGCAGAAATAAACATGTTTCTGCAAGTTTGGTCAACCCCATGTAAGTTATGGGGCAGTAACAGTACACTTTTCAAAACGTGTTTTTCAGCCCGAAATAAACGCGTTTTTTCAGACAACTGAATACCCATGTAGCAGCAAGTCTCAGAAGAGCCCACACACTCAGATCTTAACCCCAGTGTGCTGAAAGTGTCAAAACATGTTTTTCAGCAGAAATAAACATGTTTCTGCAAGTTTGGTCAACCCCATGTAAGTTATGGGGCAGTAACAGTACACTTTTCAAAACGTGTTTTTCAGCCCGAAATAAACGCGTTTTTTCAGACAACTGAATACCCATGTAGCAGCAAGGCTCAGAAGAGCCCACACACTCAGATCTTAACCCCAGTGTGCTGAAAGTGTCAAAACATGATTTTCAGCAGAAATAAACATGTTTCTGCAAGTTTGGTCAACCCCATGTAAGTTATGGGGCAGTAACAGTACACTTTTCAAAACGTGTTTTTCAGCCCGAAATAAACGCGTTTTTTCAGACAACTGAATCCCCATGTAGCAGCAAGTCTCAGAAGAGCCCACACACTCAGATCTTAACCCCAGTGTGCAGAAAGGTTCAAAACATGTTTTTCAGCAGAAATAAACATGTTTCTGCAAGTTTGGTCAACCCCATGTAAGTTATGGGGCAGTAACAGTACACTTTTCAAAACGTGTTTTTCAGCCCGAAATAAACGCGTTTTTTCAGACAACTGAATACCCATGTAGCAGCAAGGCTCAGAAGAGCCCACACACTCAGATCTTAATCCCAGTGTGCTGAAAGTGTCAAAACATGTTTTTCAGCAGAAATAAACATGTTTCTGCAAGTTTGGTCAACCCCATGTAAGTTATGGGGCAGTAACAGTACACTTTTCAAAACGTGTTTTTCAGCCCGAAATAAACGCGTTTTTTCAGACAACTGAATCCCCATGTAGCAGCAAGGCTCAGAAGAGCCCACACACTCAGATCTTAACCCCAGTGTGCAGAAAGGTTCAAAACATGTTTTTCAGCAGAAATAAACATGTTTCTGCAAGTTTGGTCAACCCCATGTAAGTTATGGGGCAGTAACAGTACACTTTTCAAAACGTGTTTTTCAGCCCGAAATAAACGCGTTTTTTCAGACAACTGAATACCCATGTAGCAGCAAGGCTCAGAAGAGCCCACACACTCAGATCTTAACCCCAGTGTGCTGAAAGTGTCAAAACATGTTTTTCAGCAGAAATAAACATGTTTCTGCAAGTTTGGTCAACCCCATGTAAGTTATGGGGCAGTAACAGTACACTTTTCAAAACGTGTTTTTCAGCCCGAAATAAACGCGTTTTTTCAGACAACTGAATACCCATGTAGCAGCAAGGCTCAGAAGAGCCCACACACTCAGATCTTAACCCCAGTGTGCTGAAAGTGTCAAAACATGATTTTCAGCAGAAATAAACATGTTTCTGCAAGTTTGGTCAACCCCATGTAAGTTATGGGGCAGTAACAGTACACTTTTCAAAACGTGTTTTTCAGCCCGAAATAAACGCGTTTTTTCAGACAACTGAATACCCATGTAGCAGCAAGGCTCAGAAGAGCCCACACACTCAGATCTTAACCCCAGTGTGCAGAAAGGTTCAAAACATGTTTTTCAGCAGAAATAAACATGTTTCTGCAAGTTTGGTCAACCCCATGTAAGTTATGGGGCAGTAACAGTACACTTTTCAAAACGTGTTTTTCAGCCCGAAATAAACGCGTTTTTTCAGACAACTGAATCCCCATGTAGCAGCAAGGCTCAGAAGAGCCCACACACTCAGATCTTAACCCCAGTGTGCAGAAAGGTTCAAAACATGTTTTTCAGCAGAAATAAACATGTTTCTGCAAGTTTGGTCAACCCCATGTAAGTTATGGGGCAGTAACAGTACACTTTTCAAAACGTGTTTTTCAGCCCGAAATAAACACGTTTTTTCAGACAACTGAATACCCATGTAGCAGCAAGGCTCAGAAGAGCCCACACACTCAGATCTTAACCCCAGTGTGCTGAAAGTGTCAAAACATATTTTTCAGCAGAAATAAACATGTTTCTGCAAGTTTGGTCAACCCCATGTAAGTTATGGGGCAGTAACAGTACACTTTTCAAAACGTGTTTTTCAGCCCGAAATAAACGCGTTTTTTCAGACAACTGAATACCCATGTAGCAGCAAGGCTCAGAAGAGCCCACACACTCAGATCTTAACCCCAGTGTGCAGAAAGGGTCAAAACGTGTTTTTCAGCAGAAATAAACATGTTTCTGCAAGTTTGGTCAACCCCATGTAAGTTATGGGGCAGTAACAGTACACTCTGCAAAACGTGTTTTTCAGCCCAAAATAAACGCGTTTTTTCAGACAACTGAATACCCATGTAGCAGCAAGGCTCAGAAGAGCCCACACACTCAGATCTTAACCCCAGTGTGCTGAAAGTGTCAAAACATGTTTTTCAGCAGAAATAAACATGTTTCTGCAAGTTTGGTCAACCCCATGTAAGTTATTGGGCAGTAACAGTACACTTTTCAAAACGTGTTTTTCAGCCCGAAATAAACGCGTTTTTTCAGACAACTGAATACCCATGTAGCAGCAAGGCTCAGAAGAGCCCACACACTCAGATCTTAACCCCAGTGTGCTGAAAGTGTCAAAACATGTTTTTCAGCAGAAATAAACATGTTTCTGCAAGTTTGGTCAACCCCATGTAAGTTATGGGGCAGTAACAGTACACTTTTCAAAACGTGTTTTTCAGCCCGAAATAAACGCGTTTTTTCAGACAACTGAATACCCATGTAGCAGCAAGGCTCAGAAGAGCCCACACACTCAGATCTTAACCCCAGTGTGCAGAAAGGGTCAAAACGTGTTTTTCAGCAGAAATAAACATGTTTCTGCAAGTTTGGTCAACCCCATGTAAGTTATGGGACAGTAACAGTACACTCTGCAAAACGTGTTTTACAGCCCGAAATAAACGCGTTTTTTCAGACAACTGAATCCCCATGTAGCAGCAAGGCTCAGAAGAGCCCACACACTCAGATCTTAACCCCAGTGTGCAGAAAGGTTCAAAACATGTTTTTCAGCAGAAATAAACATGTTTCTGCAAGTTTGGTCAACCCCATGTAAGTTATGGGGCAGTAACAGTACACTTTTCAAAACGTGTTTTTCAGCCCGAAATAAACGCGTTTTTTCAGACAACTGAATACCCATGTAGCAGCAAGGCTCAGAAGAGCCCACACACTCAGATCTTAACCCCAGTGTGCTGAAAGTGTCAAAACATGTTTTTCAGCAGAAATAAACATGTTTCTGCAAGTTTGGTCAACCCCATGTAAGTTATGGGGCAGTAACAGTACACTTTTCAAAACGTGTTTTTCAGCCCGAAATAAACGCGTTTTTTCAGACAACTGAATCCCCATGTAGCAGCAAGGCTCAGAAGAGCCCACACACTCAGATCTTAACCCCAGTGTGCAGAAAGGTTCAAAACATGTTTTTCAGCAGAAATAAACATGTTTCTGCAAGTTTGGTCAACCCCATGTAAGTTATGGGGCAGTAACAGTACACTTTTCAAAACGTGTTTTTCAGCCCGAAATAAACGCGTTTTTTCAGACAACTGAATACCCATGTAGCAGCAAGGCTCAGAAGAGCCCACACACTCAGATCTTAACCCCAGTGTGCTGAAAGTGTCAAAACATGTTTTTCAGCAGAAATAAACATGTTTCTGCAAGTTTGGTCAACCCCATGTAAGTTATGGGGCAGTAACAGTACACTTTTCAAAACGTGTTTTTCAGCCCGAAATAAACGCGTTTTTTCAGACAACTGAATACCCATGTAGCAGCAAGGCTCAGAAGAGCCCACACACTCAGATCTTAACCCCAGTGTGCTGAAAGTGTCAAAACATGATTTTCAGCAGAAATAAACATGTTTCTGCAAGTTTGGTCAACCCCATGTAAGTTATGGGGCAGTAACAGTACACTTTTCAAAACGTGTTTTTCAGCCCGAAATAAACGCGTTTTTTCAGACAACTGAATCCCCATGTAGCAGCAAGTCTCAGAAGAGCCCACACACTCAGATCTTAACCCCAGTGTGCAGAAAGGTTCAAAACATGTTTTTCAGCAGAAATAAACATGTTTCTGCAAGTTTGGTCAACCCCATGTAAGTTATGGGGCAGTAACAGTACACTTTTCAAAACGTGTTTTTCAGCCCGAAATAAACGCGTTTTTTCAGACAACTGAATCCCCATGTAGCAGCAAGGCTCAGAAGAGCCCACACACTCAGATCTTAACCCCAGTGTGCTGAAAGTGTCAAAACATGTTTTTCAGCAGAAATAAACATGTTTCTGCAAGTTTGGTCAACCCCATGTAAGTTATGGGGCAGTAACAGTACACTTTTCAAAACGTGTTTTTCAGCCCGAAATAAACGCGTTTTTTCAGACAACTGAATCCCCATGTAGCAGCAAGGCTCAGAAGAGCCCACACACTCAGATCTTAACCCCAGTGTGCAGAAAGGTTCAAAACATGTTTTTCAGCAGAAATAAACATGTTTCTGCAAGTTTGGTCAACCCCATGTAAGTTATGGGGCAGTAACAGTACACTTTTCAAAACGTGTTTTTCAGCCCGAAATAAACGCGTTTTTTCAGACAACTGAATACCCATGTAGCAGCAAGGCTCAGAAGAGCCCACACACTCAGATCTTAACCCCAGTGTGCTGAAAGTGTCAAAACATGTTTTTCAGCAGAAATAAACATGTTTCTGCAAGTTTGGTCAACCCCATGTAAGTTATGGGGCAGTAACAGTACACTTTTCAAAACGTGTTTTTCAGCCCGAAATAAACGCGTTTTTTCAGACAACTGAATACCCATGTAGCAGCAAGGCTCAGAAGAGCCCACACACTCAGATCTTAACCCCAGTGTGCTGAAAGTGTCAAAACATGATTTTCAGCAGAAATAAACATGTTTCTGCAAGTTTGGTCAACCCCATGTAAGTTATGGGGCAGTAACAGTACACTTTTCAAAACGTGTTTTTCAGCCCGAAATAAACGCGTTTTTTCAGACAACTGAATACCCATGTAGCAGCAAGGCTCAGAAGAGCCCACACACTCAGATCTTAACCCCAGTGTGCAGAAAGGTTCAACACATGTTTTTCAGCAGAAATAAACATGTTTCTGCAAGTTTGGTCAACCCCATGTAAGTTATGGGGCAGTAACAGTACACTTTTCAAAACGTGTTTTTCAGCCCGAAATAAACGCGTTTTTTCAGACAACTGAATCCCCATGTAGCAGCAAGGCTCAGAAGAGCCCACACACTCAGATCTTAACCCCAGTGTGCAGAAAGGTTCAAAACATGTTTTTCAGCAGAAATAAACATGTTTCTGCAAGTTTGGTCAACCCCATGTAAGTTATGGGGCAGTAACAGTACACTTTTCAAAACGTGTTTTTCAGCCCGAAATAAACACGTTTTTTCAGACAACTGAATACCCATGTAGCAGCAAGGCTCAGAAGAGCCCACACACTCAGATCTTAACCCCAGTGTGCTGAAAGTGTCAAAACATGATTTTCAGCAGAAATAAACATGTTTCTGCAAGTTTGGTCAACCCCATGTAAGTTATGGGGCAGTAACAGTACACTTTTCAAAACGTGTTTTACAGCCCGAAATAAACGCGTTTTTTCAGACAACTGAATCCCCATGTAGCAGCAAGGCTCAGAAGAGCCCACACACTCAGATCTTAACCCCAGTGTGCAGAAAGGTTCAAAACATGTTTTTCAGCAGAAATAAACATGTTTCTGCAAGTTTGGTCAACCCCATGTAAGTTATGGGGCAGTAACAGTACACTTTTCAAAACGTGTTTTTCAGCCCGAAATAAACGCGTTTTTTCAGACAACTGAATACCCATGTAGCAGCAAGGCTCAGAAGAGCCCACACACTCAGATCTTAACCCCAGTGTGCTGAAAGTGTCAAAACATGTTTTTCAGCAGAAATAAACATGTTTCTGCAAGTTTGGTCAACCCCATGTAAGTTATGGGGCAGTAACAGTACACTTTTCAAAACGTGTTTTTCAGCCCGAAATAAACGCGTTTTTTCAGACAACTGAATCCCCATGTAGCAGCAAGGCTCAGAAGAGCCCACACACTCAGATCTTAACCCCAGTGTGCAGAAAGGTTCAAAACATGTTTTTCAGCAGAAATAAACATGTTTCTGCAAGTTTGGTCAACCCCATGTAAGTTATGGGGCAGTAACAGTACACTTTTCAAAACGTGTTTTTCAGCCCGAAATAAACGCGTTTTTTCAGACAACTGAATACCCATGTAGCAGCAAGGCTCAGAAGAGCCCACACACTCAGATCTTAACCCCAGTGTGCTGAAAGTGTCAAAACATGTTTTTCAGCAGAAATAAACATGTTTCTGCAAGTTTGGTCAACCCCATGTAAGTTATGGGGCAGTAACAGTACACTTTTCAAAACGTGTTTTTCAGCCCGAAATAAACGCGTTTTTTCAGACAACTGAATACCCATGTAGCAGCAAGGCTCAGAAGAGCCCACACACTCAGATCTTAACCCCAGTGTGCTGAAAGTGTCAAAACATGTTTTTCAGCAGAAATAAACATGTTTCTGCAAGTTTGGTCAACCCCATGTAAGTTATGGGGCAGTAACAGTACACTTTTCAAAACGTGTTTTTCAGCCCGAAATAAACGCGTTTTTTCAGACAACTGAATACCCATGTAGCAGCAAGGCTCAGAAGAGCCCACACACTCAGATCTTAACCCCAGTGTGCAGAAAGGGTCAAAACGTGTTTTTCAGCAGAAATAAACATGTTTCTGCAAGTTTGGTCAACCCCATGTAAGTTATGGGGCAGTAACAGTACACTCTGCAAAACGTGTTTTACAGCCCGAAATAAACGCGTTTTTTCAGACAACTGAATCCCCATGTAGCAGCAAGGCTCAGAAGAGCCCACACACTCAGATCTTAACCCCAGTGTGCAGAAAGGTTCAAAACATGTTTTTCAGCAGAAATAAACATGTTTCTGCAAGTTTGGTCAACCCCATGTAAGTTATGGGGCAGTAACAGTACACTTTTCAAAACGTGTTTTTCAGCCCGAAATAAACGCGTTTTTTCAGACAACTGAATCCCCATGTAGCAGCAAGTCTCAGAAGAGCCCACACACTCAGATCTTAACCCCAGTGTGCAGAAAGGTTCAAAACATGTTTTTCAGCAGAAATAAACATGTTTCTGCAAGTTTGGTCAACCCCATGTAAGTTATGGGGCAGTAACAGTACACTTTTCAAAACGTGTTTTTCAGCCCGAAATAAACGCGTTTTTTCAGACAACTGAATCCCCATGTAGCAGCAAGGCTCAGAAGAGCCCACACACTCAGATCTTAACCCCAGTGTGCAGAAAGGTTCAAAACATGTTTTTCAGCAGAAATAAACATGTTTCTGCAAGTTTGGTCAACCCCATGTAAGTTATGGGGCAGTAACAGTACACTCTGCAAAACGTGTTTTACAGCCCGAAATAAACGCGTTTTTTCAGACAACTGAATCCCCATGTAGCAGCAAGGCTCAGAAGAGCCCACACACTCAGATCTTAACCCCAGTGTGCTGAAAGTGTCAAAACATGTTTTTCAGCAGAAATAAACATGTTTCTGCAAGTTTGGTCAACCCCATGTAAGTTATGGGGCAGTAACAGTACACTTTTCAAAACGTGTTTTTCAGCCCGAAATAAACGCGTTTTTTCAGACAACTGAATCCCCATGTAGCAGCAAGTCTCAGAAGAGCCCACACACTCAGATCTTAACCCCAGTGTGCAGAAAGGTTCAAAACATGTTTTTCAGCAGAAATAAACATGTTTCTGCAAGTTTGGTCAACCCCATGTAAGTTATGGGGCAGTAACAGTACACTTTTCAAAACGTGTTTTTCAGCCCGAAATAAACGCGTTTTTTCAGACAACTGAATACCCATGTAGCAGCAAGGCTCAGAAGAGCCCACACACTCAGATCTTAACCCCAGTGTGCAGAAAGGTTCAAAACATGTTTTTCAGCAGAAATAAACATGTTTCTGCAAGTTTGGTCAACCCCATGTAAGTTATGGGGCAGTAACAGTACACTTTTCAAAACGTGTTTTTCAGCCCGAAATAAACACGTTTTTTCAGACAACTGAATACCCATGTAGCAGCAAGGCTCAGAAGAGCCCACACACTCAGATCTTAACCCCAGTGTGCTGAAAGTGTCAAAACATGTTTTTCAGCAGAAATAAACATGTTTCTGCAAGTTTGGTCAACCCCATGTAAGTTATGGGGCAGTAACAGTACACTTTTCAAAACGTGTTTTTCAGCCCGAAATAAACGCGTTTTTTCAGACAACTGAATACCCATGTAGCAGCAAGGCTCAGAAGAGCCCACACACTCAGATCTTAACCCCAGTGTGCAGAAAGGGTCAAAACGTGTTTTTCAGCAGAAATAAACATGTTTCTGCAAGTTTGGTCAACCCCATGTATGTTATGGGGCAGTAACAGTACACTCTGCAAAACGTGTTTTACAGCCCGAAATAAACGCGTTTTTTCAGACAACTGAATCCCCATGTAGCAGCAAGGCTCAGAAGAGCCCACACACTCAGATCTTAACCCCAGTGTGCAGAAAGGTTCAAAACATGTTTTTCAGCAGAAATAAACATGTTTCTGCAAGTTTGGTCAACCCCATGTAAGTTATGGGGCAGTAACAGTACACTTTTCAAAACGTGTTTTTCAGCCCGAAATAAACGCGTTTTTTCAGACAACTGAATCCCCATGTAGCAGCAAGTCTCAGAAGAGCCCACACACTCAGATCTTAACCCCAGTGTGCAGAAAGGTTCAAAACATGTTTTTCAGCAGAAATAAACATGTTTCTGCAAGTTTGGTCAACCCCATGTAAGTTATGGGGCAGTAACAGTACACTTTTCAAAACGTGTTTTTCAGCCCGAAATAAACGCGTTTTTTCAGACAACTGAATCCCCATGTAGCAGCAAGGCTCAGAAGAGCCCACACACTCAGATCTTAACCCCAGTGTGCAGAAAGGTTCAAAACATGTTTTTCAGCAGAAATAAACATGTTTCTGCAAGTTTGGTCAACCCCATGTAAGTTATGGGGCAGTAACAGTACACTTTTCAAAACGTGTTTTTCAGCCCGAAATAAACACGTTTTTTCAGACAACTGAATGCCCATGTAGCAGCAAGGCTCAGAAGAGCCCACACACTCAGATCTTAACCCCAGTGTGCTGAAAGTGTCAAAACATGTTTTTCAGCAGAAATAAACATGTTTCTGCAAGTTTGGTCAACCCCATGTAAGTTATGGGGCAGTAACAGTACACTTTTCAAAACGTGTTTTTCAGCCCGAAATAAACGCGTTTTTTCAGACAACTGAATACCCATGTAGCAGCAAGGCTCAGAAGAGCCCACACACTCAGATCTTAACCCCAGTGTGCAGAAAGGGTCAAAACGTGTTTTTCAGCAGAAATAAACATGTTTCTGCAAGTTTGGTCAACCCCATGTAAGTTATGGGGCAGTAACAGTACACTCTGCAAAACGTGTTTTACAGCCCGAAATAAACGCGTTTTTTCAGACAACTGAATCCCCATGTAGCAGCAAGGCTCAGAAGAGCCCACACACTCAGATCTTAACCCCAGTGTGCAGAAAGGTTCAAAACATGTTTTTCAGCAGAAATAAACATGTTTCTGCAAGTTTGGTCAACCCCATGTAAGTTATGGGGCAGTAACAGTACACTTTTCAAAACGTGTTTTTCAGCCCGAAATAAACGCGTTTTTTCAGACAACTGAATACCCATGTAGCAGCAAGGCTCAGAAGAGCCCACACACTCAGATCTTAACCCCAGTGTGCTGAAAGTGTCAAAACATGTTTTTCAGCAGAAATAAACATGTTTCTGCAAGTTTGGTCAACCCCATGTAAGTTATGGGGCAGTAACAGTACACTTTTCAAAACGTGTTTTTCAGCCCGAAATAAACGCGTTTTTTCAGACAACTGAATACCCATGTAGCAGCAAGGCTCAGAAGAGCCCACACACTCAGATCTTAACCCCAGTGTGCTGAAAGTGTCAAAACATGATTTTCAGCAGAAATAAACATGTTTCTGCAAGTTTGGTCAACCCCATGTAAGTTATGGGGCAGTAACAGTACACTTTTCAAAACGTGTTTTTCAGCCCGAAATAAACGCGTTTTTTCAACTGAATCCCCATGTAGCAGCAAGGCTCAGAAGAGCCCACACACTCAGATCTTAACCCCAGTGTGCTGAAAGTGTCAAAACATGTTTTTCAGCAGAAATAAACATGTTTCTGCAAGTTTGGTCAACCCCATGTAAGTTATGGGGCAGTAACAGTACACTTTTCAAAACGTGTTTTTCAGCCCGAAATAAACGCGTTTTTTCAGACAACTGAATACCCATGTAGCAGCAAGGCTCAGAAGAGCCCACACACTCAGATCTTAACCCCAGTGTGCTGAAAGTGTCAAAACATGATTTTCAGCAGAAATAAACATGTTTCTGCAAGTTTGGTCAACCCCATGTAAGTTATGGGGCAGTAACAGTACACTTTTCAAAACGTGTTTTTCAGCCCGAAATAAACGCGTTTTTTCAGACAACTGAATACCCATGTAGCAGCAAGGCTCAGAAGAGCCCACACACTCAGATCTTAACCCCAGTGTGCTGAAAGTGTCAAAACATGTTTTTCAGCAGAAATAAACATGTTTCTGCAAGTTTGGTCAACCCCATGTAAGTTATGGGGCAGTAACAGTACACTCTGCAAAACGTGTTTTACAGCCCGAAATAAACGCGTTTTTTCAGACAACTGAATCCCCATGTAGCAGCAAGGCTCAGAAGAGCCCACACACTCAGATCTTAACCCCAGTGTGCAGAAAGGTTCAAAACATGTTTTTCAGCAGAAATAAACATGTTTCTGCAAGTTTGGTCAACCCCATGTAAGTTATGGGGCAGTAACAGTACACTTTTCAAAACGTGTTTTTCAGCCCGAAATAAACGCGTTTTTTCAGACAACTGAATCCCCATGTAGCAGCAAGTCTCAGAAGAGCCCACACACTCAGATCTTAACCCCAGTGTGCAGAAAGGTTCAAAACATGTTTTTCAGCAGAAATAAACATGTTTCTGCAAGTTTGGTCAACCCCATGTAAGTTATGGGGCAGTAACAGTACACTTTTCAAAACGTGTTTTTCAGCCCGAAATAAACGCGTTTTTTCAGACAACTGAATCCCCATGTAGCAGCAAGGCTCAGAAGAGCCCACACACTCAGATCTTAACCCCAGTGTGCAGAAAGGTTCAAAACATGTTTTTCAGCAGAAATAAACATGTTTCTGCAAGTTTGGTCAACCCCATGTAAGTTATGGGGCAGTAACAGTACACTTTTCAAAACGTGTTTTTCAGCCCGAAATAAACACGTTTTTTCAGACAACTGAATACCCATGTAGCAGCAAGGCTCAGAAGAGCCCACACACTCAGATCTTAACCCCAGTGTGCTGAAAGTGTCAAAACATGTTTTTCAGCAGAAATAAACATGTTTCTGCAAGTTTGGTCAACCCCATGTAAGTTATGGGGCAGTAACAGTACACTTTTCAAAACGTGTTTTTCAGCCCGAAATAAACGCGTTTTTTCAGACAACTGAATACCCATGTAGCAGCAAGGCTCAGAAGAGCCCACACACTCAGATCTTAACCCCAGTGTGCAGAAAGGGTCAAAACGTGTTTTTCAGCAGAAATAAACATGTTTCTGCAAGTTTGGTCAACCCCATGTATGTTATGGGGCAGTAACAGTACACTCTGCAAAACGTGTTTTACAGCCCGAAATAAACGCGTTTTTTCAGACAACTGAATCCCCATGTAGCAGCAAGGCTCAGAAGAGCCCACACACTCAGATCTTAACCCCAGTGTGCAGAAAGGTTCAAAACATGTTTTTCAGCAGAAATAAACATGTTTCTGCAAGTTTGGTCAACCCCATGTAAGTTATGGGGCAGTAACAGTACACTTTTCAAAACGTGTTTTTCAGCCCGAAATAAACGCGTTTTTTCAGACAACTGAATACCCATGTAGCAGCAAGGCTCAGAAGAGCCCACACACTCAGATCTTAACCCCAGTGTGCTGAAAGTGTCAAAACATGTTTTTCAGCAGAAATAAACATGTTTCTGCAAGTTTGGTCAACCCCATGTAAGTTATGGGGCAGTAACAGTACACTTTTCAAAACGTGTTTTTCAGCCCGAAATAAACGCGTTTTTTCAGACAACTGAATACCCATGTAGCAGCAAGGCTCAGAAGAGCCCACACACTCAGATCTTAACCCCAGTGTGCTGAAAGTGTCAAAACATGATTTTCAGCAGAAATAAACATGTTTCTGCAAGTTTGGTCAACCCCATGTAAGTTATGGGGCAGTAACAGTACACTTTTCAAAACGTGTTTTTCAGCCCGAAATAAACGCGTTTTTTCAGACAACTGAATCCCCATGTAGCAGCAAGTCTCAGAAGAGCCCACACACTCAGATCTTAACCCCAGTGTGCAGAAAGGTTCAAAACATGTTTTTCAGCAGAAATAAACATGTTTCTGCAAGTTTGGTCAACCCCATGTAAGTTATGGGGCAGTAACAGTACACTTTTCAAAACGTGTTTTTCAGCCCGAAATAAACGCGTTTTTTCAGACAACTGAATCCCCATGTAGCAGCAAGGCTCAGAAGAGCCCACACACTCAGATCTTAACCCCAGTGTGCAGAAAGGTTCAAAACATGTTTTTCAGCAGAAATAAACATGTTTCTGCAAGTTTGGTCAACCCCATGTAAGTTATGGGGCAGTAACAGTACACTTTTCAAAACGTGTTTTTCAGCCCGAAATAAACACGTTTTTTCAGACAACTGAATGCCCATGTAGCAGCAAGGCTCAGAAGAGCCCACACACTCAGATCTTAACCCCAGTGTGCTGAAAGTGTCAAAACATGTTTTTCAGCAGAAATAAACATGTTTCTGCAAGTTTGGTCAACCCCATGTAAGTTATGGGGCAGTAACAGTACACTTTTCAAAACGTGTTTTTCAGCCCGAAATAAACGCGTTTTTTCAGACAACTGAATACCCATGTAGCAGCAAGGCTCAGAAGAGCCCACACACTCAGATCTTAACCCCAGTGTGCAGAAAGGGTCAAAACGTGTTTTTCAGCAGAAATAAACATGTTTCTGCAAGTTTGGTCAACCCCATGTAAGTTATGGGGCAGTAACAGTACACTCTGCAAAACGTGTTTTACAGCCCGAAATAAACGCGTTTTTTCAGACAACTGAATCCCCATGTAGCAGCAAGGCTCAGAAGAGCCCACACACTCAGATCTTAACCCCAGTGTGCAGAAAGGTTCAAAACATGTTTTTCAGCAGAAATAAACATGTTTCTGCAAGTTTGGTCAACCCCATGTAAGTTATGGGGCAGTAACAGTACACTTTTCAAAACGTGTTTTTCAGCCCGAAATAAACGCGTTTTTTCAGACAACTGAATACCCATGTAGCAGCAAGGCTCAGAAGAGCCCACACACTCAGATCTTAACCCCAGTGTGCTGAAAGTGTCAAAACATGTTTTTCAGCAGAAATAAACATGTTTCTGCAAGTTTGGTCAACCCCATGTAAGTTATGGGGCAGTAACAGTACACTTTTCAAAACGTGTTTTTCAGCCCGAAATAAACGCGTTTTTTCAGACAACTGAATACCCATGTAGCAGCAAGGCTCAGAAGAGCCCACACACTCAGATCTTAACCCCAGTGTGCTGAAAGTGTCAAAACATGATTTTCAGCAGAAATAAACATGTTTCTGCAAGTTTGGTCAACCCCATGTAAGTTATGGGGCAGTAACAGTACACTTTTCAAAACGTGTTTTTCAGCCCGAAATAAACGCGTTTTTTCAACTGAATCCCCATGTAGCAGCAAGGCTCAGAAGAGCCCACACACTCAGATCTTAACCCCAGTGTGCTGAAAGTGTCAAAACATGTTTTTCAGCAGAAATAAACATGTTTCTGCAAGTTTGGTCAACCCCATGTAAGTTATGGGGCAGTAACAGTACACTTTTCAAAACGTGTTTTTCAGCCCGAAATAAACGCGTTTTTTCAGACAACTGAATCCCCATGTAGCAGCAAGGCTCAGAAGAGCCCACACACTCAGATCTTAACCCCAGTGTGCAGAAAGGTTCAAAACATGTTTTTCAGCAGAAATAAACATGTTTCTGCAAGTTTGGTCAACCCCATGTAAGTTATGGGGCAGTAACAGTACACTTTTCAAAACGTGTTTTTCAGCCCGAAATAAACGCGTTTTTTCAGACAACTGAATACCCATGTAGCAGCAAGGCTCAGAAGAGCCCACACACTCAGATCTTAACCCCAGTGTGCTGAAAGTGTCAAAACATGTTTTTCAGCAGAAATATACATGTTTCTGCAAGTTTGGTCAACCCCATGTAAGTTATGGGGCAGTAACAGTACACTTTTCAAAACGTGTTTTTCAGCCCGAAATAAACGCGTTTTTTCAGACAACTGAATACCCATGTAGCAGCAAGGCTCAGAAGAGCCCACACACTCAGATCTTAACCCCAGTGTGCTGAAAGTGTCAAAACATGATTTTCAGCAGAAATAAACATGTTTCTGCAAGTTTGGTCAACCCCATGTAAGTTATGGGGCAGTAACAGTACACTTTTCAAAACGTGTTTTTCAGCCCGAAATAAACGCGTTTTTTCAGACAACTGAATACCCATGTAGCAGCAAGGCTCAGAAGAGCCCACACACTCAGATCTTAACCCCAGTGTGCAGAAAGGTTCAAAACATGTTTTTCAGCAGAAATAAACATGTTTCTGCAAGTTTGGTCAACCCCATGTAAGTTATGGGGCAGTAACAGTACACTTTTCAAAACGTGTTTTTCAGCCCGAAATAAACGCGTTTTTTCAGACAACTGAATCCCCATGTAGCAGCAAGGCTCAGAAGAGCCCACACACTCAGATCTTAACCCCAGTGTGCAGAAAGGTTCAAAACATGTTTTTCAGCAGAAATAAACATGTTTCTGCAAGTTTGGTCAACCCCATGTAAGTTATGGGGCAGTAACAGGACACTTTTCAAAACGTGTTTTTCAGCCCGAAATAAACGCGTTTTTTCAGACAACTGAATACCCATGTAGCAGCAAGGCTCAGAAGAGCCCACACACTCAGATCTTAACCCCAGTGTGCTGAAAGTGTCAAAACATGTTTTTCAGCAGAAATAAACATGTTTCTGCAAGTTTGGTCAACCCCATGTAAGTTATGGGGCAGTAACAGTACACTTTTCAAAACGTGTTTTTCAGCCCGAAATAAACGCGTTTTTTCAGACAACTGAATCCCCATGTAGCAGCAAGGCTCAGAAGAGCCCACACACTCAGATCTTAACCCCAGTGTGCAGAAAGGTTCAAAACATGTTTTTCAGCAGAAATAAACATGTTTCTGCAAGTTTGGTCAACCCCATGTAAGTTATGGGGCAGTAACAGTACACTTTTCAAAACGTGTTTTTCAGCCCGAAATAAACGCGTTTTTTCAGACAACTGAATACCCATGTAGCAGCAAGGCTCAGAAGAGCCCACACACTCAGATCTTAACCCCAGTGTGCTGAAAGTGTCAAAACATGTTTTTCAGCAGAAATAAACATGTTTCTGCAAGTTTGGTCAACCCCATGTAAGTTATGGGGCAGTAACAGTACACTTTTCAAAACGTGTTTTTCAGCCCGAAATAAACGCGTTTTTTCAGACAACTGAATACCCATGTAGCAGCAAGGCTCAGAAGAGCCCACACACTCAGATCTTAACCCCAGTGTGCTGAAAGTGTCAAAACATGTTTTTCAGCAGAAATAAACATGTTTCTGCAAGTTTGGTCAACCCCATGTAAGTTATGGGGCAGTAACAGTACACTTTTCAAAACGTGTTTTTCAGCCCGAAATAAACGCGTTTTTTCAGACAACTGAATACCCATGTAGCAGCAAGGCTAAGAAGAGCCCACACACTCAGATCTTAACCCCAGTGTGCAGAAAGGGTCAAAACGTGTTTTTCAGCAGAAATAAACATGTTTCTGCAAGTTTGGTCAACCCCATGTAAGTTATGGGGCAGTAACAGTACACTCTGCAAAACGTGTTTTACAGCCCGAAATAAACGCGTTTTTTCAGACAACTGAATCCCCATGTAGCAGCAAGGCTCAGAAGAGCCCACACACTCAGATCTTAACCCCAGTGTGCAGAAAGGTTCAAAACATGTTTTTCAGCAGAAATAAACATGTTTCTGCAAGTTTGGTCAACCCCATGTAAGTTATGGGGCAGTAACAGTACACTCTGCAAAACGTGTTTTTCAGCCCGAAATAAACGCGTTTTTTCAGACAACTGAATCCCCATGTAGCAGCAAGGCTCAGAAGAGCCCACACACTCAGATCTTAACCCCAGTGTGCTGAATGTGTCAAAACATGTTTTTCAGCAGAAATAAACATGTTTCTGCAAGTTTGGTCAACCCCATGTAAGTTATGGGGCAGTAACAGTACACTTTTCAAAACGTGTTTTTCAGCCCGAAATAAACGCGTTTTTTCAGACAACTGAATCCCCATGTAGCAGCAAGTCTCAGAAGAGCCCACACACTCAGATCTTAACCCCAGTGTGCAGAAAGGTTCAAAACATGTTTTTCAGCAGAAATAAACATGTTTCTGCAAGTTTGGTCAACCCCATGTAAGTTATGGGGCAGTAACAGTACACTTTTCAAAACGTGTTTTTCAGCCCGAAATAAACGCGTTTTTTCAGACAACTGAATACCCATGTAGCAGCAAGGCTAAGAAGAGCCCACACACTCAGATCTTAACCCCAGTGTGCAGAAAGGGTCAAAACGTGTTTTTCAGCAGAAATAAACATGTTTCTGCAAGTTTGGTCAACCCCATGTAAGTTATGGGGCAGTAACAGTACACTCTGCAAAACGTGTTTTACAGCCCGAAATAAACGCGTTTTTTCAGACAACTGAATCCCCATGTAGCAGCAAGGCTCAGAAGAGCCCACACACTCAGATCTTAACCCCAGTGTGCAGAAAGGTTCAAAACATGTTTTTCAGCAGAAATAAACATGTTTCTGCAAGTTTGGTCAACCCCATGTAAGTTATGGGGCAGTAACAGTACACTCTGCAAAACGTGTTTTTCAGCCCGAAATAAACGCGTTTTTTCAGACAACTGAATCCCCATGTAGCAGCAAGGCTCAGAAGAGCCCACACACTCAGATCTTAACCCCAGTGTGCTGAAAGTGTCAAAACATGTTTTTCAGCAGAAATAAACATGTTTCTGCAAGTTTGGTCAACCCCATGTAAGTTATGGGGCAGTAACAGTACACTTTTCAAAACGTGTTTTTCAGCCCGAAATAAACGCGTTTTTTCAGACAACTGAATCCCCATGTAGCAGCAAGTCTCAGAAGAGCCCACACACTCAGATCTTAACCCCAGTGTGCAGAAAGGTTCAAAACATGTTTTTCAGCAGAAATAAACATGTTTCTGCAAGTTTGGTCAACCCCATGTAAGTTATGGGGCAGTAACAGTACACTTTTCAAAACGTGTTTTTCAGCCCGAAATAAACACGTTTTTTCAGACAACTGAATGCCCATGTAGCAGCAAGGCTCAGAAGAGCCCACACACTCAGATCTTAACCCCAGTGTGCTGAAAGTGTCAAAACATGTTTTTCAGCAGAAATAAACATGTTTCTGCAAGTTTGGTCAACCCCATGTAAGTTATGGGGCAGTAACAGTACACTTTTCAAAACGTGTTTTTCAGCCCGAAATAAACGCGTTTTTTCAGACAACTGAATACCCATGTAGCAGCAAGGCTCAGAAGAGCCCACACACTCAGATCTTAACCCCAGTGTGCAGAAAGGGTCAAAACGTGTTTTTCAGCAGAAATAAACATGTTTCTGCAAGTTTGGTCAACCCCATGTAAGTTATGGGGCAGTAACAGTACACTCTGCAAAACGTGTTTTACAGCCCGAAATAAACGCGTTTTTTCAGACAACTGAATCCCCATGTAGCAGCAAGGCTCAGAAGAGCCCACACACTCAGATCTTAACCCCAGTGTGCAGAAAGGTTCAAAACATGTTTTTCAGCAGAAATAAACATGTTTCTGCAAGTTTGGTCAACCCCATGTAAGTTATGGGGCAGTAACAGTACACTTTTCAAAACGTGTTTTTCAGCCCGAAATAAACGCGTTTTTTCAGACAACTGAATACCCATGTAGCAGCAAGGCTCAGAAGAGCCCACACACTCAGATCTTAACCCCAGTGTGCTGAAAGTGTCAAAACATGTTTTTCAGCAGAAATAAACATGTTTCTGCAAGTTTGGTCAACCCCATGTAAGTTATGGGGCAGTAACAGTACACTTTTCAAAACGTGTTTTTCAGCCCGAAATAAACGCGTTTTTTCAGACAACTGAATACCCATGTAGCAGCAAGGCTCAGAAGAGCCCACACACTCAGATCTTAACCCCAGTGTGCTGAAAGTGTCAAAACATGATTTTCAGCAGAAATAAACATGTTTCTGCAAGTTTGGTCAACCCCATGTAAGTTATGGGGCAGTAACAGTACACTTTTCAAAACGTGTTTTTCAGCCCGAAATAAACGCGTTTTTTCAACTGAATCCCCATGTAGCAGCAAGGCTCAGAAGAGCCCACACACTCAGATCTTAACCCCAGTGTGCTGAAAGTGTCAAAACATGTTTTTCAGCAGAAATAAACATGTTTCTGCAAGTTTGGTCAACCCCATGTAAGTTATGGGGCAGTAACAGTACACTTTTCAAAACGTGTTTTTCAGCCCGAAATAAACGCGTTTTTTCAGACAACTGAATCCCCATGTAGCAGCAAGGCTCAGAAGAGCCCACACACTCAGATCTTAACCCCAGTGTGCAGAAAGGTTCAAAACATGTTTTTCAGCAGAAATAAACATGTTTCTGCAAGTTTGGTCAACCCCATGTAAGTTATGGGGCAGTAACAGTACACTTTTCAAAACGTGTTTTTCAGCCCGAAATAAACGCGTTTTTTCAGACAACTGAATACCCATGTAGCAGCAAGGCTCAGAAGAGCCCACACACTCAGATCTTAACCCCAGTGTGCTGAAAGTGTCAAAACATGTTTTTCAGCAGAAATATACATGTTTCTGCAAGTTTGGTCAACCCCATGTAAGTTATGGGGCAGTAACAGTACACTTTTCAAAACGTGTTTTTCAGCCCGAAATAAACGCGTTTTTTCAGACAACTGAATACCCATGTAGCAGCAAGGCTCAGAAGAGCCCACACACTCAGATCTTAACCCCAGTGTGCTGAAAGTGTCAAAACATGATTTTCAGCAGAAATAAACATGTTTCTGCAAGTTTGGTCAACCCCATGTAAGTTATGGGGCAGTAACAGTACACTTTTCAAAACGTGTTTTTCAGCCCGAAATAAACGCGTTTTTTCAGACAACTGAATACCCATGTAGCAGCAAGGCTCAGAAGAGCCCACACACTCAGATCTTAACCCCAGTGTGCAGAAAGGTTCAAAACATGTTTTTCAGCAGAAATAAACATGTTTCTGCAAGTTTGGTCAACCCCATGTAAGTTATGGGGCAGTAACAGTACACTTTTCAAAACGTGTTTTTCAGCCCGAAATAAACGCGTTTTTTCAGACAACTGAATCCCCATGTAGCAGCAAGGCTCAGAAGAGCCCACACACTCAGATCTTAACCCCAGTGTGCAGAAAGGTTCAAAACATGTTTTTCAGCAGAAATAAACATGTTTCTGCAAGTTTGGTCAACCCCATGTAAGTTATGGGGCAGTAACAGGACACTTTTCAAAACGTGTTTTTCAGCCCGAAATAAACGCGTTTTTTCAGACAACTGAATACCCATGTAGCAGCAAGGCTCAGAAGAGCCCACACACTCAGATCTTAACCCCAGTGTGCTGAAAGTGTCAAAACATGTTTTTCAGCAGAAATAAACATGTTTCTGCAAGTTTGGTCAACCCCATGTAAGTTATGGGGCAGTAACAGTACACTTTTCAAAACGTGTTTTTCAGCCCGAAATAAACGCGTTTTTTCAGACAACTGAATCCCCATGTAGCAGCAAGGCTCAGAAGAGCCCACACACTCAGATCTTAACCCCAGTGTGCAGAAAGGTTCAAAACATGTTTTTCAGCAGAAATAAACATGTTTCTGCAAGTTTGGTCAACCCCATGTAAGTTATGGGGCAGTAACAGTACACTTTTCAAAACGTGTTTTTCAGCCCGAAATAAACGCGTTTTTTCAGACAACTGAATACCCATGTAGCAGCAAGGCTCAGAAGAGCCCACACACTCAGATCTTAACCCCAGTGTGCTGAAAGTGTCAAAACATGTTTTTCAGCAGAAATAAACATGTTTCTGCAAGTTTGGTCAACCCCATGTAAGTTATGGGGCAGTAACAGTACACTTTTCAAAACGTGTTTTTCAGCCCGAAATAAACGCGTTTTTTCAGACAACTGAATACCCATGTAGCAGCAAGGCTCAGAAGAGCCCACACACTCAGATCTTAACCCCAGTGTGCTGAAAGTGTCAAAACATGTTTTTCAGCAGAAATAAACATGTTTCTGCAAGTTTGGTCAACCCCATGTAAGTTATGGGGCAGTAACAGTACACTTTTCAAAACGTGTTTTTCAGCCCGAAATAAACGCGTTTTTTCAGACAACTGAATACCCATGTAGCAGCAAGGCTAAGAAGAGCCCACACACTCAGATCTTAACCCCAGTGTGCAGAAAGGGTCAAAACGTGTTTTTCAGCAGAAATAAACATGTTTCTGCAAGTTTGGTCAACCCCATGTAAGTTATGGGGCAGTAACAGTACACTCTGCAAAACGTGTTTTACAGCCCGAAATAAACGCGTTTTTTCAGACAACTGAATCCCCATGTAGCAGCAAGGCTCAGAAGAGCCCACACACTCAGATCTTAACCCCAGTGTGCAGAAAGGTTCAAAACATGTTTTTCAGCAGAAATAAACATGTTTCTGCAAGTTTGGTCAACCCCATGTAAGTTATGGGGCAGTAACAGTACACTCTGCAAAACGTGTTTTTCAGCCCGAAATAAACGCGTTTTTTCAGACAACTGAATCCCCATGTAGCAGCAAGGCTCAGAAGAGCCCACACACTCAGATCTTAACCCCAGTGTGCTGAAAGTGTCAAAACATGTTTTTCAGCAGAAATAAACATGTTTCTGCAAGTTTGGTCAACCCCATGTAAGTTATGGGGCAGTAACAGTACACTTTTCAAAACGTGTTTTTCAGCCCGAAATAAACGCGTTTTTTCAGACAACTGAATCCCCATGTAGCAGCAAGTCTCAGAAGAGCCCACACACTCAGATCTTAACCCCAGTGTGCAGAAAGGTTCAAAACATGTTTTTCAGCAGAAATAAACATGTTTCTGCAAGTTTGGTCAACCCCATGTAAGTTATGGGGCAGTAACAGTACACTTTTCAAAACGTGTTTTTCAGCCCGAAATAAACGCGTTTTTTCAGACAACTGAATACCCATGTAGCAGCAAGGCTAAGAAGAGCCCACACACTCAGATCTTAACCCCAGTGTGCAGAAAGGGTCAAAACGTGTTTTTCAGCAGAAATAAACATGTTTCTGCAAGTTTGGTCAACCCCATGTAAGTTATGGGGCAGTAACAGTACACTCTGCAAAACGTGTTTTACAGCCCGAAATAAACGCGTTTTTTCAGACAACTGAATCCCCATGTAGCAGCAAGGCTCAGAAGAGCCCACACACTCAGATCTTAACCCCAGTGTGCAGAAAGGTTCAAAACATGTTTTTCAGCAGAAATAAACATGTTTCTGCAAGTTTGGTCAACCCCATGTAAGTTATGGGGCAGTAACAGTACACTCTGCAAAACGTGTTTTTCAGCCCGAAATAAACGCGTTTTTTCAGACAACTGAATCCCCATGTAGCAGCAAGGCTCAGAAGAGCCCACACACTCAGATCTTAACCCCAGTGTGCTGAAAGTGTCAAAACATGTTTTTCAGCAGAAATAAACATGTTTCTGCAAGTTTGGTCAACCCCATGTAAGTTATGGGGCAGTAACAGTACACTTTTCAAAACGTGTTTTTCAGCCCGAAATAAACGCGTTTTTTCAGACAACTGAATCCCCATGTAGCAGCAAGTCTCAGAAGAGCCCACACACTCAGATCTTAACCCCAGTGTGCAGAAAGGTTCAAAACATGTTTTTCAGCAGAAATAAACATGTTTCTGCAAGTTTGGTCAACCCCATGTAAGTTATGGGGCAGTAACAGTACACTTTTCAAAACGTGTTTTTCAGCCCGAAATAAACGCGTTTTTTCAGACAACTGAATCCCCATGTAGCAGCAAGGCTCAGAAGAGCCCACACACTCAGATCTTAACCCCAGTGTGCAGAAAGGTTCAAAACATGTTTTTCAGCAGAAATAAACATGTTTCTGCAAGTTTGGTCAACCCCATGTAAGTTATGGGGCAGTAACAGTACACTTTTCAAAACGTGTTTTTCAGCCCGAAATAAACACGTTTTTTCAGACAACTGAATACCCATGTAGCAGCAAGGCTCAGAAGAGCCCACACACTCAGATCTTAACCCCAGTGTGCTGAAAGTGTCAAAACATGTTTTTCAGCAGAAATAAACATGTTTCTGCAAGTTTGGTCAACCCCATGTAAGTTATGGGGCAGTAACAGTACACTTTTCAAAACGTGTTTTTCAGCCCGAAATAAACGCGTTTTTTCAGACAACTGAATACCCATGTAGCAGCAAGGCTCAGAAGAGCCCACACACTCAGATCTTAACCCCAGTGTGCAGAAAGGGTCAAAACGTGTTTTTCAGCAGAAATAAACATGTTTCTGCAAGTTTGGTCAACCCCATGTAAGTTATGGGGCAGTAACAGTACACTCTACAAAACGTGTTTTACAGCCCGAAATAAACGCGTTTTTTCAGACAACTGAATCCCCATGTAGCAGCAAGGCTCAGAAGAGCCCACACACTCAGATCTTAACCCCAGTGTGCAGAAAGGTTCAAAACATGTTTTTCAGCAGAAATAAACATGTTTCTGCAAGTTTGGTCAACCCCATGTAAGTTATGGGGCAGTAACAGTACACTTTTCAAAACGTGTTTTTCAGCCCGAAATAAACGCGTTTTTTCAGACATCTGAATACCCATGTAGCAGCAAGGCTCAGAAGAGCCCACACACTCAGATCTTAACCCCAGTGTGCTGAAAGTGTCAAAACATGTTTTTCAGCAGAAATAAACATGTTTCTGCAAGTTTGGTCAACCCCATGTAAGTTATGGGGCAGTAACAGTACACTTTTCAAAACGTGTTTTTCAGCCCGAAATAAACGCGTTTTTTCAGACAACTGAATACCCATGTAGCAGCAAGGCTCAGAAGAGCCCACACACTCAGATCTTAACCCCAGTGTGCTGAAAGTGTCAAAACATGATTTTCAGCAGAAATAAACATGTTTCTGCAAGTTTGGTCAACCCCATGTAAGTTATGGGGCAGTAACAGTACACTTTTCAAAACGTGTTTTTCAGCACGAAATAAACGCGTTTTTTCAGACAACTGAATCCCCATGTAGCAGCAAGTCTCAGAAGAGCCCACACACTCAGATCTTAACCCCAGTGTGCAGAAAGGTTCAAAACATGTTTTTCAGCAGAAATAAACATGTTTCTGCAAGTTTGGTCAACCCCATGTAAGTTATGGGGCAGTAACAGTACACTTTTCAAAACGTGTTTTTCAGCCCGAAATAAACGCGTTTTTTCAGACAACTGAATCCCCATGTAGCAGCAAGGCTCAGAAGAGCCCACACACTCAGATCTTAACCCCAGTGTGCAGAAAGGTTCAAAACATGTTTTTCAGCAGAAATAAACATGTTTCTGCAAGTTTGGTCAACCCCATGTAAATTATGGGGCAGTAACAGTACACTTTTCAAAACGTGTTTTTCAGCCCGAAATAAACACGTTTTTTCAGACAACTGAATACCCATGTAGCAGCAAGGCTCAGAAGAGCCCACACACTCAGATCTTAACCCCAGTGTGCTGAAAGTGTCAAAACATGTTTTTCAGCAGAAATAAACATGTTTCTGCAAGTTTGGTCAACCCCATGTAAGTTATGGGGCAGTAACAGTACACTTTTCAAAACGTGTTTTTCAGCCCGAAATAAACGCGTTTTTTCAGACAACTGAATACCCATGTAGCAGCAAGGCTCAGAAGAGCCCACACACTCAGATCTTAACCCCAGTGTGCTGAAAGTGTCAAAACATGTTTTTCAGCAGAAATAAACATGTTTCTGCAAGTTTGGTCAACCCCATGTAAGTTATGGGGCAGTAACAGTACACTTTTCAAAACGTGTTTTTCAGCCCGAAATAAACGCGTTTTTTCAGACAACTGAATACCCATGTAGCAGCAAGGCTCAGAAGAGCCCACACACTCAGATCTTAACCCCAGTGTGCAGAAAGGGTCAAAACATGTTTTTCAGCAGAAATAAACATGTTTCTGCAAGTTTGGTCAACCCCATGTAAGTTATGGGGCAGTAACAGTACACTCTGCAAAACGTGTTTTACAGCCCGAAATAAACGCGTTTTTTCAGACAACTGAATCCCCATGTAGCAGCAAGGCTCAGAAGAGCCCACACACTCAGATCTTAACCCCAGTGTGCAGAAAGGTTCAAAACATGTTTTTCAGCAGAAATAAACATGTTTCTGCAAGTTTGGTCAACCCCATGTAAGTTATGGGGCAGTAACAGTACACTTTTCAAAACGTGTTTTTCAGCCCGAAATAAACGCGTTTTTTCAGACAACTGAATACCCATGTAGCAGCAAGGCTCAGAAGAGCCCACACACTCAGATCTTAACCCCAGTGTGCTGAAAGTGTCAAAACATGTTTTTCAGCAGAAATAAACATGTTTCTGCAAGTTTGGTCAACCCCATGTAAGTTATGGGGCAGTAACAGTACACTTTTCAAAACGTGTTTTTCAGCCCGAAATAAACGCGTTTTTTCAGACAACTGAATACCCATGTAGCAGCAAGGCTCAGAAGAGCCCACACACTCAGATCTTAACCCCAGTGTGCTGAAAGTGTCAAAACATGATTTTCAGCAGAAATAAACATGTTTCTGCAAGTTTGGTCAACCCCATGTAAGTTATGGGGCAGTAACAGTACACTTTTCAAAACGTGTTTTTCAGCCCGAAATAAACGCGTTTTTTCAGACAACTGAATCCCCATGTAGCAGCAAGGCTCAGAAGAGCCCACACACTCAGATCTTAACCCCAGTGTGCTGAAAGTGTCAAAACATGTTTTTCAGCAGAAATAAACATGTTTCTGCAAGTTTGGTCAACCCCATGTAAGTTATGGGGCAGTAACAGTACACTTTTCAAAACGTGTTTTTCAGCCCGAAATAAACGCGTTTTTTCAGACAACTGAATACCCATGTAGCAGCAAGGCTCAGAAGAGCCCACACACTCAGATCTTAACCCCAGTGTGCTGAAAGTGTCAAAACATGATTTTCAGCAGAAATAAACATGTTTCTGCAAGTTTGGTCAACCCCATGTAAGTTATGGGGCAGTAACAGTACACTTTTCAAAACGTGTTTTTCAGCCCGAAATAAACGCGTTTTTTCAGACAACTGAATACCCATGTAGCAGCAAGGCTCAGAAGAGCCCACACACTCAGATCTTAACCCCAGTGTGCAGAAAGGTTCAAAACATGTTTTTCAGCAGAAATAAACATGTTTCTGCAAGTTTGGTCAACCCCATGTAAGTTATGGGGCAGTAACAGTACACTTTTCAAAACGTGTTTTTCAGCCCGAAATAAACACGTTTTTTCAGACAACTGAATACCCATGTAGCAGCAAGGCTCAGAAGAGCCCACACACTCAGATCTTAACCCCAGTGTGCTGAAAGTGTCAAAACATGATTTTCAGCAGAAATAAACATGTTTCTGCAAGTTTGGTCAACCCCATGTAAGTTATGGGGCAGTAACAGTACACTTTTCAAAACGTGTTTTACAGCCCGAAATAAACGCGTTTTTTCAGACAACTGAATCCCCATGTAGCAGCAAGGCTCAGAAGAGCCCACACACTCAGATCTTAACCCCAGTGTGCAGAAAGGTTCAAAACATGTTTTTCAGCAGAAATAAACATGTTTCTGCAAGTTTGGTCAACCCCATGTAAGTTATGGGGCAGTAACAGTACACTTTTCAAAACGTGTTTTTCAGCCCGAAATAAACGCGTTTTTTCAGACAACTGAATACCCATGTAGCAGCAAGGCTCAGAAGAGCCCACACACTCAGATCTTAACCCCAGTGTGCTGAAAGTGTCAAAACATGTTTTTCAGCAGAAATAAACATGTTTCTGCAAGTTTGGTCAACCCCATGTAAGTTATGGGGCAGTAACAGTACACTTTTCAAAACGTGTTTTTCAGCCCGAAATAAACGCGTTTTTTCAGACAACTGAATACCCATGTAGCAGCAAGGCTCAGAAGAGCCCACACACTCAGATCTTAACCCCAGTGTGCTGAAAGTGTCAAAACATGATTTTCAGCAGAAATAAACATGTTTCTGCAAGTTTGGTCAACCCCATGTAAGTTATGGGGCAGTAACAGTACACTTTTCAAAACGTGTTTTTCAGCCCGAAATAAACGCGTTTTTTCAGACAACTGAATCCCCATGTAGCAGCAAGTCTCAGAAGAGCCCACACACTCAGATCTTAACCCCAGTGTGCAGAAAGGTTCAAAACATGTTTTTCAGCAGAAATAAACATGTTTCTGCAAGTTTGGTCAACCCCATGTAAGTTATGGGGCAGTAACAGTACACTTTTCAAAACGTGTTTTTCAGCCCGAAATAAACGCGTTTTTTCAGACAACTGAATCCCCATGTAGCAGCAAGGCTCAGAAGAGCCCACACACTCAGATCTTAACCCCAGTGTGCAGAAAGGTTCAAAACATGTTTTTCAGCAGAAATAAACATGTTTCTGCAAGTTTGGTCAACCCCATGTAAGTTATGGGGCAGTAACAGTACACTTTTCAAAACGTGTTTTTCAGCCCGAAATAAACACGTTTTTTCAGACAACTGAATACCCATGTAGCAGCAAGGCTCAGAAGAGCCCACACACTCAGATCTTAACCCCAGTGTGCTGAAAGTGTCAAAACATGTTTTTCAGCAGAAATAAACATGTTTCTGCAAGTTTGGTCAACCCCATGTAAGTTATGGGGCAGTAACAGTACACTTTTCAAAACGTGTTTTTCAGCCCGAAATAAACGCGTTTTTTCAGACAACTGAATACCCATGTAGCAGCAAGGCTCAGAAGAGCCCACACACTCAGATCTTAACCCCAGTGTGCAGAAAGGGTCAAAACGTGTTTTTCAGCAGAAATAAACATGTTTCTGCAAGTTTGGTCAACCCCATGTAAGTTATGGGGCAGTAACAGTACACTCTACAAAACGTGTTTTACAGCCCGAAATAAACGCGTTTTTTCAGACAACTGAATCCCCATGTAGCAGCAAGGCTCAGAAGAGCCCACACACTCAGATCTTAACCCCAGTGTGCAGAAAGGTTCAAAACATGTTTTTCAGCAGAAATAAACATGTTTCTGCAAGTTTGGTCAACCCCATGTAAGTTATGGGGCAGTAACAGTACACTTTTCAAAACGTGTTTTTCAGCCCGAAATAAACGCGTTTTTTCAGACATCTGAATACCCATGTAGCAGCAAGGCTCAGAAGAGCCCACACACTCAGATCTTAACCCCAGTGTGCTGAAAGTGTCAAAACATGTTTTTCAGCAGAAATAAACATGTTTCTGCAAGTTTGGTCAACCCCATGTAAGTTATGGGGCAGTAACAGTACACTTTTCAAAACGTGTTTTTCAGCCCGAAATAAACGCGTTTTTTCAGACAACTGAATACCCATGTAGCAGCAAGGCTCAGAAGAGCCCACACACTCAGATCTTAACCCCAGTGTGCTGAAAGTGTCAAAACATGATTTTCAGCAGAAATAAACATGTTTCTGCAAGTTTGGTCAACCCCATGTAAGTTATGGGGCAGTAACAGTACACTTTTCAAAACGTGTTTTTCAGCACGAAATAAACGCGTTTTTTCAGACAACTGAATCCCCATGTAGCAGCAAGTCTCAGAAGAGCCCACACACTCAGATCTTAACCCCAGTGTGCAGAAAGGTTCAAAACATGTTTTTCAGCAGAAATAAACATGTTTCTGCAAGTTTGGTCAACCCCATGTAAGTTATGGGGCAGTAACAGTACACTTTTCAAAACGTGTTTTTCAGCCCGAAATAAACGCGTTTTTTCAGACAACTGAATCCCCATGTAGCAGCAAGGCTCAGAAGAGCCCACACACTCAGATCTTAACCCCAGTGTGCAGAAAGGTTCAAAACATGTTTTTCAGCAGAAATAAACATGTTTCTGCAAGTTTGGTCAACCCCATGTAAATTATGGGGCAGTAACAGTACACTTTTCAAAACGTGTTTTTCAGCCCGAAATAAACACGTTTTTTCAGACAACTGAATACCCATGTAGCAGCAAGGCTCAGAAGAGCCCACACACTCAGATCTTAACCCCAGTGTGCTGAAAGTGTCAAAACATGTTTTTCAGCAGAAATAAACATGTTTCTGCAAGTTTGGTCAACCCCATGTAAGTTATGGGGCAGTAACAGTACACTTTTCAAAACGTGTTTTTCAGCCCGAAATAAACGCGTTTTTTCAGACAACTGAATACCCATGTAGCAGCAAGGCTCAGAAGAGCCCACACACTCAGATCTTAACCCCAGTGTGCTGAAAGTGTCAAAACATGTTTTTCAGCAGAAATAAACATGTTTCTGCAAGTTTGGTCAACCCCATGTAAGTTATGGGGCAGTAACAGTACACTTTTCAAAACGTGTTTTTCAGCCCGAAATAAACGCGTTTTTTCAGACAACTGAATACCCATGTAGCAGCAAGGCTCAGAAGAGCCCACACACTCAGATCTTAACCCCAGTGTGCAGAAAGGGTCAAAACATGTTTTTCAGCAGAAATAAACATGTTTCTGCAAGTTTGGTCAACCCCATGTAAGTTATGGGGCAGTAACAGTACACTCTGCAAAACGTGTTTACAGCCCGAAATAAACGCGTTTTTTCAGACAACTGAATCCCCATGTAGCAGCAAGGCTCAGAAGAGCCCACACACTCAGATCTTAACCCCAGTGTGCAGAAAGGTTCAAAACATGTTTTTCAGCAGAAATAAACATGTTTCTGCAAGTTTGGTCAACCCCATGTAAGTTATGGGGCAGTAACAGTACACTTTTCAAAACGTGTTTTTCAGCCCGAAATAAACGCGTTTTTTCAGACAACTGAATACCCATGTAGCAGCAAGGCTCAGAAGAGCCCACACACTCAGATCTTAACCCCAGTGTGCTGAAAGTGTCAAAACATGTTTTTCAGCAGAAATAAACATGTTTCTGCAAGTTTGGTCAACCCCATGTAAGTTATGGGGCAGTAACAGTACACTTTTCAAAACGTGTTTTTCAGCCCGAAATAAACGCGTTTTTTCAGACAACTGAATACCCATGTAGCAGCAAGGCTCAGAAGAGCCCACACACTCAGATCTTAACCCCAGTGTGCTGAAAGTGTCAAAACATGATTTTCAGCAGAAATAAACATGTTTCTGCAAGTTTGGTCAACCCCATGTAAGTTATGGGGCAGTAACAGTACACTTTTCAAAACGTGTTTTTCAGCCCGAAATAAACGCGTTTTTTCAGACAACTGAATCCCCATGTAGCAGCAAGGCTCAGAAGAGCCCACACACTCAGATCTTAACCCCAGTGTGCTGAAAGTGTCAAAACATGTTTTTCAGCAGAAATAAACATGTTTCTGCAAGTTTGGTCAACCCCATGTAAGTTATGGGGCAGTAACAGTACACTTTTCAAAACGTGTTTTTCAGCCCGAAATAAACGCGTTTTTTCAGACAACTGAATACCCATGTAGCAGCAAGGCTCAGAAGAGCCCACACACTCAGATCTTAACCCCAGTGTGCTGAAAGTGTCAAAACATGATTTTCAGCAGAAATAAACATGTTTCTGCAAGTTTGGTCAACCCCATGTAAGTTATGGGGCAGTAACAGTACACTTTTCAAAACGTGTTTTTCAGCCCGAAATAAACGCGTTTTTTCAGACAACTGAATACCCATGTAGCAGCAAGGCTCAGAAGAGCCCACACACTCAGATCTTAACCCCAGTGTGCAGAAAGGTTCAAAACATGTTTTTCAGCAGAAATAAACATGTTTCTGCAAGTTTGGTCAACCCCATGTAAGTTATGGGGCAGTAACAGTACACTTTTCAAAACGTGTTTTTCAGCCCGAAATAAACACGTTTTTTCAGACAACTGAATACCCATGTAGCAGCAAGGCTCAGAAGAGCCCACACACTCAGATCTTAACCCCAGTCTGCTGAAAGTGTCAAAACATGATTTTCAGCAGAAATAAACATGTTTCTGCAAGTTTGGTCAACCCCATGTAAGTTATGGGGCAGTAACAGTACACTTTTCAAAACGTGTTTTACAGCCCGAAATAAACGCGTTTTTTCAGACAACTGAATCCCCATGTAGCAGCAAGGCTCAGAAGAGCCCACACACTCAGATCTTAACCCCAGTGTGCAGAAAGGTTCAAAACATGTTTTTCAGCAGAAATAAACATGTTTCTGCAAGTTTGGTCAACCCCATGTAAGTTATGGGGCAGTAACAGTACACTTTTCAAAACGTGTTTTTCAGCCCGAAATAAACGCGTTTTTTCAGACAACTGAATACCCATGTAGCAGCAAGGCTCAGAAGAGCCCACACACTCAGATCTTAACCCCAGTGTGCTGAAAGTGTCAAAACATGTTTTTCAGCAGAAATAAACATGTTTCTGCAAGTTTGGTCAACCCCATGTAAGTTATGGGGCAGTAACAGTACACTTTTCAAAACGTGTTTTTCAGCCCGAAATAAACGCGTTTTTTCAGACAACTGAATCCCCATGTAGCAGCAAGGCTCAGAAGAGCCCACACACTCAGATCTTAACCCCAGTGTGCAGAAAGGTTCAAAACATGTTTTTCAGCAGAAATAAACATGTTTCTGCAAGTTTGGTCAACCCCATGTAAGTTATGGGGCAGTAACAGTACACTTTTCAAAACGTGTTTTTCAGCCCGAAATAAACGCGTTTTTTCAGACAACTGAATACCCATGTAGCAGCAAGGCTCAGAAGAGCCCACACACTCAGATCTTAACCCCAGTGTGCTGAAAGTGTCAAAACATGTTTTTCAGCAGAAATAAACATGTTTCTGCAAGTTTGGTCAACCCCATGTAAGTTATGGGGCAGTAACAGTACACTTTTCAAAACGTGTTTTTCAGCCCGAAATAAACGCGTTTTTTCAGACAACTGAATACCCATGTAGCAGCAAGGCTCAGAAGAGCCCACACACTCAGATCTTAACCCCAGTGTGCTGAAAGTGTCAAAACATGTTTTTCAGCAGAAATAAACATGTTTCTGCAAGTTTGGTCAACCCCATGTAAGTTATGGGGCAGTAACAGTACACTTTTCAAAACGTGTTTTTCAGCCCGAAATAAACGCGTTTTTTCAGACAACTGAATACCCATGTAGCAGCAAGGCTCAGAAGAGCCCACACACTCAGATCTTAACCCCAGTGTGCAGAAAGGGTCAAAACGTGTTTTTCAGCAGAAATAAACATGTTTCTGCAAGTTTGGTCAACCCCATGTAAGTTATGGGGCAGTAACAGTACACTCTGCAAAACGTGTTTTAGAGCCCGAAATAAACGCGTTTTTTCAGACAACTGAATCCCCATGTAGCAGCAAGGCTCAGAAGAGCCCACACACTCAGATCTTAACCCCAGTGTGCAGAAAGGTTCAAAACATGTTTTTCAGCAGAAATAAACATGTTTCTGCAAGTTTGGTCAACCCCATGTAAGTTATGGGGCAGTAACAGTACACTTTTCAAAACGTGTTTTTCAGCCCGAAATAAACGCGTTTTTTCAGACAACTGAATACCCATGTAGCAGCAAGGCTCAGAAGAGCCCACACACTCAGATCTTAACCCCAGTGTGCTGAAAGTGTCAAAACATGTTTTTCAGCAGAAATAAACATGTTTCTGCAAGTTTGGTCAACCCCATGTAAGTTATGGGGCAGTAACAGTACACTTTTCAAAACGTGTTTTTCAGCCCGAAATAAACGCGTTTTTCAGACAACTGAATCCCCATGTAGCAGCAAGTCTCAGAAGAGCCCACACACTCAGATCTTAACCCCAGTGTGCAGAAATGTTCAAAACATGTTTTTCAGCAGAAATAAACATGTTTCTGCAAGTTTGGTCAACCCCATGTAAGTTATGGGGCAGTAACAGTACACTTTTCAAAACGTGTTTTTCAGCCCGAAATAAACGCGTTTTTTCAGACAACTGAATACCCATGTAGCAGCAAGGCTCAGAAGAGCCCACACACTCAGATCTTAACCCCAGTGTGCTGAAAGTGTCAAAACATGTTTTTCAGCAGAAATAAACATGTTTCTGCAAGTTTGGTCAACCCCATGTAAGTTATGGGGCAGTAACAGTACACTTTTCAAAACGTGTTTTTCAGCCCGAAATAAACGCGTTTTTTCAGACAACTGAATACCCATGTAGCAGCAAGGCTCAGAAGAGCCCACACACTCAGATCTTAACCCCAGTGTGCTGAAAGTGTCAAAACATGTTTTTCAGCAGAAATAAACATGTTTCTGCAAGTTTGGTCAACCCCATGTAAGTTATGGGGCAGTAACAGTACACTTTTCAAAACGTGTTTTTCAGCCCGAAATAAACGCGTTTTTTCAGACAACTGAATCCCCATGTAGCAGCAAGGCTCAGAAGAGCCCACACACTCAGATCTTAACCCCAGTGTGCAGAAAGGTTCAAAACATGTTTTTCAGCAGAAATAAACATGTTTCTGCAAGTTTGGTCAACCCCATGTAAGTTATGGGGCAGTAACAGTACACTTTTCAAAACGTGTTTTTCAGCCCGAAATAAACACGTTTTTTCAGACAACTGAATACCCATGTAGCAGCAAGGCTCAGAAGAGCCCACACACTCAGATCTTAACCCCAGTGTGCTGAAAGTGTCAAAACATGTTTTTCAGCAGAAATAAACATGTTTCTGCAAGTTTGGTCAACCCCATGTAAGTTATGGGGCAGTAACAGTACACTTTTCAAAACGTGTTTTTCAGCCCGAAATAAACGCGTTTTTTCAGACAACTGAATCCCCATGTAGCAGCAAGGCTCAGAAGAGCCCACACACTCAGATCTTAACCCCAGTGTGCTGAAAGTGTCAAAACATGTTTTTCTGCAGAAATAAACATGTTTCTGCAAGTTTGGTCAACCCCATGTAAGTTATGGGGCAGTAACAGTACACTTTTCAAAACGTGTTTTTCAGCCCGAAATAAACGCGTTTTTTCAGACAACTGAATACCCATGTAGCAGCAAGGCTCAGAAGAGCCCACACACTCAGATCTTAACCCCAGTGTGCTGAAAGTGTCAAAACATGATTTTCAGCAGAAATAAACATGTTTCTGCAAGTTTGGTCAACCCCATGTAAGTTATGGGGCAGTAACAGTACACTTTTCAAAACGTGTTTTTCAGCCCGAAATAAACGCGTTTTTTCAGACAACTGAATCCCCATGTAGCAGCAAGTCTCAGAAGAGCCCACACACTCAGATCTTAACCCCAGTGTGCAGAAAGGTTCAAAACATGTTTTTCAGCAGAAATAAACATGTTTCTGCAAGTTTGGTCAACCCCATGTAAGTTATGGGGCAGTAACAGTACACTTTTCAAAACGTGTTTTTCAGCCCGAAATAAACGCGTTTTTTCAGACAACTGAATCCCCATGTAGCAGCAAGGCTCAGAAGAGCCCACACACTCAGATCTTAACCCCAGTGTGCTGAAAGTGTCAAAACATGTTTTTCAGCAGAAATAAACATGTTTCTGCAAGTTTGGTCAACCCCATGTAAGTTATGGGGCAGTAACAGTACACTTTTCAAAACGTGTTTTTCAGCCCGAAATAAACGCGTTTTTTCAGACAACTGAATCCCCATGTAGCAGCAAGGCTCAGAAGAGCCCACACACTCAGATCTTAACCCCAGTGTGCAGAAAGGTTCAAAACATGTTTTTCAGCAGAAATAAACATGTTTCTGCAAGTTTGGTCAACCCCATGTAAGTTATGGGGCAGTAACAGTACACTTTTCAAAACGTGTTTTTCAGCCCGAAATAAACACGTTTTTTCAGACAACTGAATACCCATGTAGCAGCAAGGCTCAGAAGAGCCCACACACTCAGATCTTAACCCCAGTGTGCAGAAAGGTTCAAAACATGTTTTTCAGCAGAAATAAACATGTTTCTGCAAGTTTGGTCAACCCCATGTAAGTTATGGGGCAGTAACAGTACACTTTTCAAAACGTGTTTTTCAGCCCGAAATAAACGCGTTTTTTCAGACAACTGAATACCCATGTAGCAGCAAGGCTCAGAAGAGCCCACACACTCAGATCTTAACCCCAGTGTGCTGAAAGTGTCAAAACATGTTTTTCAGCAGAAATAAACATGTTTCTGCAAGTTTGGTCAACCCCATGTAAGTTATGGGGCAGTAACAGTACACTTTTCAAAACGTGTTTTTCAGCCCGAAATAAACGCGTTTTTTCAGACAACTGAATACCCATGTAGCAGCAAGGCTCAGAAGAGCCCACAGACTCAGATCTTAACCCCAGTGTGCTGAAAGTGTCAAAACATGATTTTCAGCAGAAATAAACATGTTTCTGCAAGTTTGGTCAACCCCATGTAAGTTATGGGGCAGTAACAGTACACTTTTCAAAACGTGTTTTTCAGCCCGAAATAAACGCGTTTTTTCAGACAACTGAATCCCCATGTAGCAGCAAGTCTCAGAAGAGCCCACACACTCAGATCTTAACCCCAGTGTGCAGAAAGGTTCAAAACATGTTTTTCAGCAGAAATAAACATGTTTCTGCAAGTTTGGTCAACCCCATGTAAGTTATGGGGCAGTAACAGTACACTTTTCAAAACGTGTTTTTCAGCCCGAAATAAACGCGTTTTTTCAGACAACTGAATACCCATGTAGCAGCAAGGCTCAGAAGAGCCCACACACTCAGATCTTAACCCCAGTGTGCTGAAAGTGTCAAAACATGTTTTTCAGCAGAAATAAACATGTTTCTGCAAGTTTGGTCAACCCCATGTAAGTTATGGGGCAGTAACAGTACACTTTTCAAAACGTGTTTTTCAGCCCGAAATAAACGCGTTTTTTCAGACAACTGAATACCCATGTAGCAGCAAGGCTCAGAAGAGCCCACACACTCAGATCTTAACCCCAGTGTGCTGAAAGTGTCAAAACATGTTTTTCTGCAGAAATAAACATGTTTCTGCAAGTTTGGTCAACCCCATGTAAGTTATGGGGCAGTAACAGTACACTTTTCAAAACGTGTTTTTCAGCCCGAAATAAACGCGTTTTTTCAGACAACTGAATACCCATGTAGCAGCAAGGCTCAGAAGAGCCCACACACTCAGATCTTAACCCCAGTGTGCTGAAAGTGTCAAAACATGATTTTCAGCAGAAATAAACATGTTTCTGCAAGTTTGGTCAACCCCATGTAAGTTATGGGGCAGTAACAGTACACTTTTCAAAACGTGTTTTTCAGCCCGAAATAAACGCGTTTTTTCAGACAACTGAATCCCCATGTAGCAGCAAGTCTCAGAAGAGCCCACACACTCAGATCTTAACCCCAGTGTGCAGAAAGGTTCAAAACATGTTTTTCAGCAGAAATAAACATGTTTCTGCAAGTTTGGTCAACCCCATGTAAGTTATGGGGCAGTAACAGTACACTTTTCAAAACGTGTTTTTCAGCCCGAAATAAACGCGTTTTTTCAGACAACTGAATCCCCATGTAGCAGCAAGGCTCAGAAGAGCCCACACACTCAGATCTTAACCCCAGTGTGCTGAAAGTGTCAAAACATGTTTTTCAGCAGAAATAAACATGTTTCTGCAAGTTTGGTCAACCCCATGTAAGTTATGGGGCAGTAACAGTACACTTTTCAAAACGTGTTTTTCAGCCCGAAATAAACGCGTTTTTTCAGACAACTGAATCCCCATGTAGCAGCAAGGCTCAGAAGAGCCCACACACTCAGATCTTAACCCCAGTGTGCAGAAAGGTTCAAAACATGTTTTTCAGCAGAAATAAACATGTTTCTGCAAGTTTGGTCAACCCCATGTAAGTGATGGGGCAGTAACAGTACACTTTTCAAAACGTGTTTTTCAGCCCGAAATAAACGCGTTTTTTCAGACAACTGAATACCCATGTAGCAGCAAGGCTCAGAAGAGCCCACACACTCAGATCTTAACCCCAGTGTGCAGAAAGGTTCAAAACATGTTTTTCAGCAGAAATAAACATGTTTCTGCAAGTTTGGTCAACCCCATGTAAGTTATGGGGCAGTAACAGTACACTTTTCAAAACGTGTTTTTCAGCCCGAAATAAACGCGTTTTTTCAGACAACTGAATCCCCATGTAGCAGCAAGGCTCAGAAGAGCCCACACACTCAGATCTTAACCCCAGTGTGCAGAAAGGTTCAAAACATGTTTTTCAGCAGAAATAAACATGTTTCTGCAAGTTTGGTCAACCCCATGTAAGTTATGGGGCAGTAACAGTACACTTTTCAAAACGTGTTTTTCAGCCCGAAATAAACACGTTTTTTCAGACAACTGAATACCCATGTAGCAGCAAGGCTCAGAAGAGCCCACACACTCAGATCTTAACCCCAGTGTGCTGAAAGTGTCAAAACATGTTTTTCAGCAGAAATAAACATGTTTCTGCAAGTTTGGTCAACCCCATGTAAGTTATGGGGCAGTAACAGTACACTTTTTAAAACGTGTTTTTCAGCCCGAAATAAACGCGTTTTTTCAGACAACTGAATACCCATGTAGCAGCAAGGCTCAGAAGAGCCCACACACTCAGATCTTAACCCCAGTGTGCAGAAAGGGTCAAAACGTGTTTTTCAGCAGAAATAAACATGTTTCTGCAAGTTTGGTCAACCCCATGTAAGTTATGGGGCAGTAACAGTACACTCTGCAAAACGTGTTTTACAGCCCGAAATAAACGCGTTTTTTCAGACAACTGAATCCCCATGTAGCAGCAAGGCTCAGAAGAGCCCACACACTCAGATCTTAACCCCAGTGTGCAGAAAGGTTCAAAACATGTTTTTCAGCAGAAATAAACATGTTTCTGCAAGTTTGGTCAACCCCATGTAAGTTATTTGGCAGTAACAGTACACTTTTCAAAACGTGTTTTTCAGCCCGAAATAAACGCGTTTTTTCAGACAACTGAATACCCATGTAGCAGCAAGGCTCAGAAGAGCCCACACACTCAGATCTTAACCCCAGTGTGCTGAAAGTGTCAAAACATGTTTTTCAGCAGAAATAAACATGTTTCTGCAAGTTTGGTCAACCCCATGTAAGTTATTGGGCAGTAACAGTACACTTTTCAAAACGTGTTTTTCAGCCCGAAATAAACGCGTTTTTTCAGACAACTGAATACCCATGTAGCAGCAAGGCTCAGAAGAGCCCACACACTCAGATCTTAACCCCAGTGTGCAGAAAGGTTCAAAACATGTTTTTCAGCAGAAATAAACATGTTTCTGCAAGTTTGGTCAACCCCATGTAAGTTATGGGGCAGTAACAGTACACTTTTCAAAACGTGTTTTTCAGCCCGAAATAAACGCGTTTTTTCAGACAACTGAATACCCATGTAGCAGCAAGGCTCAGAAGAGCCCACACACTCAGATCTTAACCCCAGTGTGCTGAAAGTGTCAAAACATGTTTTTCAGCAGAAATAAACATGTTTCTGCAAGTTTGGTCAACCCCATGTAAGTTATGGGGCAGTAACAGTACACTTTTCAAAACGTGTTTTTCAGCCCGAAATAAACGCGTTTTTTCAGACAACTGAATCCCCATGTAGCAGCAAGGCTCAGAAGAGCCCACACACTCAGATCTTAACCCCAGTGTGCAGAAAGGTTCAAAACATGTTTTTCAGCAGAAATAAACATGTTTCTGCAAGTTTGGTCAACCCCATGTAAGTTATGGGGCAGTAACAGTACACTTTTCAAAACGTGTTTTTCAGCCCGAAATAAACACGTTTTTTCAGACAACTGAATACCCATGTAGCAGCATGCTCAGAAGAGCCCACACACTCAGATCTTAACCCCAGTGTGCTGAAAGTGTCAAAACATGTTTTTCAGCAGAAATAAACATGTTTCTGCAAGTTTGGTCAACCCCATGTAAGTTATGGGGCAGTAACAGTACACTTTTCAAAACGTGTTTTTCAGCCCGAAATAAACGCGTTTTTTCAGACAACTGAATACCCATGTAGCAGCAAGGCTCAGAAGAGCCCACACACTCAGATCTTAACCCCAGTGTGCAGAAAGGGTCAAAACGTGTTTTTCAGCAGAAATAAACATGTTTCTGCAAGTTTGGTCAACCCCATGTAAGTTATAGGGCAGTAACAGTACACTCTACAAAACGTGTTTTACAGCCCGAAATAAACGCGTTTTTTCAGACAACTGAATCCCCATGTAGCAGCAAGGCTCAGAAGAGCCCACACACTCAGATCTTAACCCCAGTGTGCAGAAAGGTTCAAAACATGTTTTTCAGCAGAAATAAACATGTTTCTGCAAGTTTGGTCAACCCCATGTAAGTTATGGGGCAGTAACAGTACACTTTTCAAAACGTGTTTTTCAGCCCGAAATAAACGCGTTTTTTCAGACAACTGAATACCCATGTAGCAGCAAGGCTCAGAAGAGCCCACACACTCAGATCTTAACCCCAGTGTGCTGAAAGTGTCAAAACATGTTTTTCAGCAGAAATAAACATGTTTCTGCAAGTTTGGTCAACCCCATGTAAGTTATGGGGCAGTAACAGTACACTTTTCAAAACGTGTTTTTCAGCCCGAAATAAACGCGTTTTTTCAGACAACTGAATCCCCATGTAGCAGCAAGTCTCAGAAGAGCCCACACACTCAGATCTTAACCCCAGTGTGCAGAAAGGTTCAAAACATGTTTTTCAGCAGAAATAAACATGTTTCTGCAAGTTTGGTCAACCCCATGTAAGTTATGGGGCAGTAACAGTACACTTTTCAAAACGTGTTTTTCAGCCCGAAATAAACGCGTTTTTTCAGACAACTGAATCCCCATGTAGCAGCAAGGCTCAGAAGAGCCCACACACTCAGATCTTAACCCCAGTGTGCAGAAAGGTTCAAAACATGTTTTTCAGCAGAAATAAACATGTTTCTGCAAGTTTGGTCAACCCCATGTAAGTTATGGGGCAGTAACAGTACACTTTTCAAAACGTGTTTTTCAGCCCGAAATAAACACGTTTTTTCAGACAACTGAATACCCATGTAGCAGCAAGGCTCAGAAGAGCCCACACACTCAGATCTTAACCCCAGTGTGCTGAAAGTGTCAAAACATGTTTTTCAGCAGAAATAAACATGTTTCTGCAAGTTTGGTCAACCCCATGTAAGTTATGGGGCAGTAACAGTACACTTTTCAAAACGTGTTTTTCAGCCCGAAATAAACGCGTTTTTTCAGACAACTGAATACCCATGTAGCAGCAAGGCTCAGAAGAGCCCACACACTCAGATCTTAACCCCAGTGTGCAGAAAGGGTCAAAACGTGTTTTTCAGCAGAAATAAACATGTTTCTGCAAGTTTGGTCAACCCCATGTAAGTTATGGGGCAGTAACAGTACACTCTGCAAAACGTGTTTTACAGCCCGAAATAAACGCGTTTTTTCAGACAACTGAATCCCCATGTAGCAGCAAGGCTCAGAAGAGCCCACACACTCAGATCTTAACCCCAGTGTGCAGAAAGGTTCAAAACATGTTTTTCAGCAGAAATAAACATGTTTCTGCAAGTTTGGTCAACCCCATGTAAGTTATGGGGCAGTAACAGTACACTTTTCAAAACGTGTTTTTCAGCCCGAAATAAACGCGTTTTTTCAGACAACTGAATACCCATGTAGCAGCAAGGCTCAGAAGAGCCCACACACTCAGATCTTAACCCCAGTGTGCTGAAAGTGTCAAAACATGTTTTTCAGCAGAAATAAACATGTTTCTGCAAGTTTGGTCAACCCCATGTAAGTTATGGGGCAGTAACAGTACACTTTTCAAAACGTGTTTTTCAGCCCGAAATAAACGCGTTTTTTCAGACAACTGAATACCCATGTAGCAGCAAGGCTCAGAAGAGCCCACACACTCAGATCTTAACCCCAGTGTGCTGAAAGTGTCAAAACATGATTTTCAGCAGAAATAAACATGTTTCTGCAAGTTTGGTCAACCCCATGTAAGTTATGGGGCAGTAACAGTACACTTTTCAAAACGTGTTTTTCAGCCCGAAATAAACGCGTTTTTTCAGACAACTGAATCCCCATGTAGCAGCAAGGCTCAGAAGAGCCCACACACTCAGATCTTAACCCCAGTGTGCTGAAAGTGTCAAAACATGTTTTTCAGCAGAAATAAACATGTTTCTGCAAGTTTGGTCAACCCCATGTAAGTTATGGGGCAGTAACAGTACACTTTTCAAAACGTGTTTTTCAGCCCGAAATAAACGCGTTTTTTCAGACAACTGAATACCCATGTAGCAGCAAGGCTCAGAAGAGCCCACACACTCAGATCTTAACCCCAGTGTGCTGAAAGTGTCAAAACATGATTTTCAGCAGAAATAAACATGTTTCTGCAAGTTTGGTCAACCCCATGTAAGTTATGGGGCAGTAACAGTACACTTTTCAAAACGTGTTTTTCAGCCCGAAATAAACGCGTTTTTTCAGACAACTGAATACCCATGTAGCAGCAAGGCTCAGAAGAGCCCACACACTCAGATCTTAACCCCAGTGTGCAGAAAGGTTCAAAACATGTTTTTCAGCAGAAATAAACATTTTTCTGCAAGTTTGGTCAACCCCATGTAAGTTATGGGGCAGTAACAGTACACTTTTCAAAACGTGTTTTTCAGCCCGAAATAAACGCGTTTTTTCAGACAACTGAATCCCCATGTAGCAGCAAGGCTCAGAAGAGCCCACACACTCAGATCTTAACCCCAGTGTGCAGAAAGGTTCAAAACATGTTTTTCAGCAGAAATAAACATGTTTCTGCAAGTTTGGTCAACCCCATGTAAGTTATGGGGCAGTAACAGTACACTTTTCAAAACGTGTTTTTCAGCCCGAAATAAACACGTTTTTTCAGACAACTGAATACCCATGTAGCAGCAAGGCTCAGAAGAGCCCACACACTCAGATCTTAACCCCAGTGTGCTGAAAGTGTCAAAACATGATTTTCAGCAGAAATAAACATGTTTCTGCAAGTTTGGTCAACCCCATGTAAGTTATGGGGCAGTAACAGTACACTTTTCAAAACGTGTTTTACAGCCCGAAATAAACGCGTTTTTTCAGACAACTGAATACCCATGTAGCAGCAAGGCTCAGAAGAGCCCACACACTCAGATCTTAACCCCAGTGTGCAGAAAGGTTCAAAACATGTTTTTCAGTAGAAATAAACATTTTTCTGCAAGTTTGGTCAACCCCATGTAAGTTATGGGGCAGTAACAGTACACTTTTCAAAACGTGTTTTTCAGCCCGAAATAAACGCGTTTTTTCAGACAACTGAATCCCCATGTAGCAGCAAGGCTCAGAAGAGCCCACACACTCAGATCTTAACCCCAGTGTGCAGAAAGGTTCAAAACATGTTTTTCAGCAGAAATAAACATGTTTCTGCAAGTTTGGTCAACCCCATGTAAGTTATGGGGCAGTAACAGTACACTTTTCAAAACGTGTTTTTCAGCCCGAAATAAACACGTTTTTTCAGACAACTGAATACCCATGTAGCAGCAAGGCTCAGAAGAGCCCACACACTCAGATCTTAACCCCAGTGTGCAGAAAGGTTCAAAACATGTTTTTCAGCAGAAATAAACATGTTTCTGCAAGTTTGGTCAACCCCATGTAAGTTATGGGGCAGTAACAGTACACTTTTCAAAACGTGTTTTTCAGCCCGAAATAAACGCGTTTTTTCAGACAACTGAATACCCATGTAGCAGCAAGGCTCAGAAGAGCCCACACACTCAGATCTTAACCCCAGTGTGCTGAAAGTGTCAAAACATGTTTTTCAGCAGAAATAAACATGTTTCTGCAAGTTTGGTCAACCCCATGTAAGTTATGGGGCAGTAACAGTACACTTTTCAAAACGTGTTTTTCAGCCCGAAATAAACGCGTTTTTTCAGACAACTGAATCCCCATGTAGCAGCAAGGCTCAGAAGAGCCCACACACTCAGATCTTAACCCCAGTGTGCAGAAAGGTTCAAAACATGTTTTTCAGCAGAAATAAACATGTTTCTGCAAGTTTGGTCAACCCCATGTAAGTTATGGGGCAGTAACAGTACACTTTTCAAAACGTGTTTTTCAGCCCGAAATAAACGCGTTTTTTCAGACAACTGAATACCCATGTAGCAGCAAGGCTCAGAAGAGCCCACACACTCAGATCTTAACCCCAGTGTGCTGAAAGTGTCAAAACATGTTTTTCAGCAGAAATAAACATGTTTCTGCAAGTTTGGTCAACCCCATGTAAGTTATGGGGCAGTAACAGTACACTTTTCAAAACGTGTTTTTCAGCCCGAAATAAACGCGTTTTTTCAGACAACTGAATACCCATGTAGCAGCAAGGCTCAGAAGAGCCCACACACTCAGATCTTAACCCCAGTGTGCTGAAAGTGTCAAAACATGTTTTTCAGCAGAAATAAACATGTTTCTGCAAGTTTGGTCAACCCCATGTAAGTTATGGGGCAGTAACAGTACACTTTTCAAAACGTGTTTTTCAGCCCGAAATAAACGCGTTTTTTCAGACAACTGAATACCCATGTAGCAGCAAGGCTCAGAAGAGCCCACACACTCAGATCTTAACCCCAGTGTGCAGAAAGGGTCAAAACGTGTTTTTCAGCAGAAATAAACATGTTTCTGCAAGTTTGGTCAACCCCATGTAAGTTATGGGGCAGTAACAGTACACTCTGCAAAACGTGTTTTACAGCCCGAAATAAACGCGTTTTTTCAGACAACTGAATCCCCATGTAGCAGCAAGGCTCAGAAGAGCCCACACACTCAGATCTTAACCCCAGTGTGCAGAAAGGTTCAAAACATGTTTTTCAGCAGAAATAAACATGTTTCTGCAAGTTTGGTCAACCCCATGTAAGTTATGGGGCAGTAACAGTACACTTTTCAAAACGTGTTTTTCAGCCCGAAATAAACGCGTTTTTTCAGACAACTGAATACCCATGTAGCAGCAAGGCTCAGAAGAGCCCACACACTCAGATCTTAACCCCAGTGTGCTGAAAGTGTCAAAACATGTTTTTCAGCAGAAATAAACATGTTTCTGCAAGTTTGGTCAACCCCATGTAAGTTATGGGGCAGTAACAGTACACTTTTCAAAACGTGTTTTTCAGCCCGAAATAAACGCGTTTTTTCAGACAACTGAATACCCATGTAGCAGCAAGGCTCAGAAGAGCCCACAGACTCAGATCTTAACCCCAGTGTGCTGAAAGTGTCAAAACATGATTTTCAGCAGAAATAAACATGTTTCTGCAAGTTTGGTCAACCCCATGTAAGTTATGGGGCAGTAACAGTACACTTTTCAAAACGTGTTTTTCAGCCCGAAATAAACGCGTTTTTTCAGACAACTGAATCCCCATGTAGCAGCAAGTCTCAGAAGAGCCCACACACTCAGATCTTAACTCCAGTGTGCAGAAAGGTTCAAAACATGTTTTTCAGCAGAAATAAACATGTTTCTGCAAGTTTGGTCAACCCCATGTAAGTTATGGGGCAGTAACAGTACACTTTTCAAAACGTGTTTTTCAGCCCGAAATAAACGCGTTTTTTCAGACAACTGAATACCCATGTAGCAGCAAGGCTCAGAAGAGCCCACACACTCAGATCTTAACCCCAGTGTGCTGAAAGTGTCAAAACATGTTTTTCAGCAGAAATAAACATGTTTCTGCAAGTTTGGTCAACCCCATGTAAGTTATGGGGCAGTAACAGTACACTTTTCAAAACGTGTTTTTCAGCCCGAAATAAACGCGTTTTTTCAGACAACTGAATACCCATGTAGCAGCAAGGCTCAGAAGAGCCCACACACTCAGATCTTAACCCCAGTGTGCAGAAAGGTTCAAAACATGTTTTTCAGCAGAAATAAACATGTTTCTGCAAGTTTGGTCAACCCCATGTAAGTTATGGGGCAGTAACAGTACACTTTTCAAAACGTGTTTTTCAGCCCGAAATAAACGCGTTTTTTCAGACAACTGAATACCCATGTAGCAGCAAGGCTCAGAAGAGCCCACACACTCAGATCTTAACCCCAGTGTGCAGAAAGGTTCAAAACATGTTTTTCAGCAGAAATAAACATGTTTCTGCAAGTTTGGTCAACCCCATGTAAGTTATGGGGCAGTAACAGTACACTTTTCAAAACGTGTTTTTCAGCCCGAAATAAACGCGTTTTTTCAGACAACTGAATACCCATGTAGCAGCAAGGCTCAGAAGAGCCCACACACTCAGATCTTAACCCCAGTGTGCTGAAAGTGTCAAAACATGTTTTTCAGCAGAAATAAACATGTTTCTGCAAGTTTGGTCAACCCCATGTAAGTTATGGGGCAGTAACAGTACACTTTTCAAAACGTGTTTTTCAGCCCGAAATAAACGCGTTTTTTCAGACAACTGAATCCCCATGTAGCAGCAAGGCTCAGAAGAGCCCACACACTCAGATCTTAACCCCAGTGTGCAGAAAGGTTCAAAACATGTTTTTCAGCAGAAATAAACATGTTTCTGCAAGTTTGGTCAACCCCATGTAAGTTATGGGGCAGTAACAGTACACTTTTCAAAACGTGTTTTTCAGCCCGAAATAAACACGTTTTTTCAGACAACTGAATACCCATGTAGCAGCAAGGCTCAGAAGAGCCCACACACTCAGATCTTAACCCCAGTGTGCTGAAAGTGTCAAAACATGTTTTTCAGCAGAAATAAACATGTTTCTGCAAGTTTGGTCAACCCCATGTAAGTTATGGGGCAGTAACAGTACACTTTTCAAAACGTGTTTTTCAGCCCGAAATAAACGCGTTTTTTCAGACAACTGAATACCCATGTAGCAGCAAGGCTCAGAAGAGCCCACACACTCAGATCTTAACCCCAGTGTGCTGAAAGTGTCAAAACATGTTTTTCAGCAGAAATAAACATGTTTCTGCAAGTTTGGTCAACCCCATGTAAGTTATGGGGCAGTAACAGTACACTTTTCAAAACGTGTTTTTCAGCCCGAAATAAACGCGTTTTTTCAGACAACTGAATACCCATGTAGCAGCAAGGCTCAGAAGAGCCCACACACTCAGATCTTAACCCCAGTGTGCTGAAAGTGTCAAAACATGATTTTCAGCACAAAATAAACATGTTTCTGCAAGTTTGGTCAACCCCATGTAAGTTATGGGGCAGTAACAGTACACTTTTCAAAACGTGTTTTTCAGCCCGAAATAAACGCGTTTTTTCAGACAACTGAATCCCCATGTAGCAGCAAGGCTCAGAAGAGCCCACACACTCAGATCTTAACCCCAGTGTGCCGAAAGGTTCAAAACATGTTTTTCAGCAGAAATAAACATGTTTCTGCAAGTTTGGTCAACCCCATGTAAGTTATGGGGCAGTAACAGTACACTTTTCAAAACGTGTTTTTCAGCCCGAAATAAACACGTTTTTTCAGACAACTGAATACCCATGTAGCAGCAAGGCTCAGAAGAGCCCACACACTCAGATCTTAACCCCAGTGTGCTGAAAGTGTCAAAACATGTTTTTCAGCAGAAATAAACATGTTTCTGCAAGTTTGGTCAACCCCATGTAAGTTATGGGGCAGTAACAGTACACTTTTTAAAACGTGTTTTTCAGCCCGAAATAAACGCGTTTTTTCAGACAACTGAATACCCATGTAGCAGCAAGGCTCAGAAGAGCCCACACACTCAGATCTTAACCCCAGTGTGCAGAAAGGGTCAAAACGTGTTTTTCAGCAGAAATAAACATGTTTCTGCAAGTTTGGTCAACCCCATGTAAGTTATGGGGCAGTAACAGTACACTCTGCAAAACGTGTTTTACAGCCCGAAATAAACGCGTTTTTTCAGACAACTGAATCCCCATGTAGCAGCAAGGCTCAGAAGAGCCCACACACTCAGATCTTAACCCCAGTGTGCAGAAAGGTTCAAAACATGTTTTTCAGCAGAAATAAACATGTTTCTGCAAGTTTGGTCAACCCCATGTAAGTTATTTGGCAGTAACAGTACACTTTTCAAAACGTGTTTTTCAGCCCGAAATAAACGCGTTTTTTCAGACAACTGAATACCCATGTAGCAGCAAGGCTCAGAAGAGCCCACACACTCAGATCTTAACCCCAGTGTGCTGAAAGTGTCAAAACATGTTTTTCAGCAGAAATAAACATGTTTCTGCAAGTTTGGTCAACCCCATGTAAGTTATTGGGCAGTAACAGTACACTTTTCAAAACGTGTTTTTCAGCCCGAAATAAACGCGTTTTTTCAGACAACTGAATACCCATGTAGCAGCAAGGCTCAGAAGAGCCCACACACTCAGATCTTAACCCCAGTGTGCAGAAAGGTTCAAAACATGTTTTTCAGCAGAAATAAACATGTTTCTGCAAGTTTGGTCAACCCCATGTAAGTTATGGGGCAGTAACAGTACACTTTTCAAAACGTGTTTTTCAGCCCGAAATAAACGCGTTTTTTCAGACAACTGAATCCCCATGTAGCAGCAAGGCTCAGAAGAGCCCACACACTCAGATCTTAACCCCAGTGTGCAGAAAGGTTCAAAACATGTTTTTCAGCAGAAATAAACATGTTTCTGCAAGTTTGGTCAACCCCATGTAAGTTATGGGGCAGTAACAGTACACTTTTCAAAACGTGTTTTTCAGCCCGAAATAAACGCGTTTTTTCAGACAACTGAATACCCATGTAGCAGCAAGGCTCAGAAGAGCCCACACACTCAGATCTTAACCCCAGTGTGCTGAAAGTGTCAAAACATGTTTTTCAGCAGAAATAAACATGTTTCTGCAAGTTTGGTCAACCCCATGTAAGTTATGGGGCAGTAACAGTACACTTTTCAAAACGTGTTTTTCAGCCCGAAATAAACGCGTTTTTTCAGACAACTGAATACCCATGTAGCAGCAAGGCTCAGAAGAGCCCACACACTCAAATCTTAACCCCAGTGTGCTGAAAGTGTCAAAACATGTTTTTCAGCAGAAATAAACATGTTTCTGCAAGTTTGGTCAACCCCATGTAAGTTATGGGGCAGTAACAGTACACTTTTCAAAACGTGTTTTTCAGCCCGAAATAAACGCGTTTTTTCAGACAACTGAATCCCCATGTAGCAGCAAGGCTCAGAAGAGCCCACACACTCAGATCTTAACCCCAGTGTGCAGAAAGGTTCAAAACATGTTTTTTAGCAGAAATAAACATGTTTCTGCAAGTTTGGTCAACCCCATGTAAGTTATGGGGCAGTAACAGTACACTTTTCAAAACGTGTTTTTCAGCCCGAAATAAACACGTTTTTTCAGACAACTGAATACCCATGTAGCAGCAAGGCTCAGAAGAGCCCACACACTCAGATCTTAACCCCAGTGTGCTGAAAGTGTCAAAACATGTTTTTCAGCAGAAATAAACATGTTTCTGCAAGTTTGGTCAACCCCATGTAAGTTATGGGGCAGTAACAGTACACTTTTCAAAACGTGTTTTTCAGCCCGAAATAAACGCGTTTTTTCAGACAACTGAATACCCATGTAGCAGCAAGGCTCAGAAGAGCCCACACACTCAGATCTTAACCCCAGTGTGCAGAAAGGGTCAAAACGTGTTTTTCAGCAGAAATAAACATGTTTCTGCAAGTTTGGTCAACCCCATGTAAGTTATGGGGCAGTAACAGTACACTCTGCAAAACGTGTTTTACAGCCCGAAATAAACGCGTTTTTTCAGACAACTGAATCCCCATGTAGCAGCAAGGCTCAGAAGAGCCCACACACTCAGATCTTAACCCCAGTGTGCAGAAAGGTTCAAAACATGTTTTTCAGCAGAAATAAACATGTTTCTGCAAGTTTGGTCAACCCCATGTAAGTTATGGGGCAGTAACAGTACACTTTTCAAAACGTGTTTTTCAGCCCGAAATAAACGCGTTTTTTCAGACAACTGAATACCCATGTAGCAGCAAGGCTCAGAAGAGCCCACACACTCAGATCTTAACCCCAGTGTGCTGAAAGTGTCAAAACATGTTTTTCAGCAGAAATAAACATGTTTCTGCAAGTTTGGTCAACCCCATGTAAGTTATGGGGCAGTAACAGTACACTTTTCAAAACGTGTTTTTCAGCCCGAAATAAACGCGTTTTTTCAGACAACTGAATACCCATGTAGCAGCAAGGCTCAGAAGAGCCCACACACTCAGATCTTAACCCCAGTGTGCTGAAAGTGTCAAAACATGATTTTCAGCAGAAATAAACATGTTTCTGCAAGTTTGGTCAACCCCATGTAAGTTATGGGGCAGTAACAGTACACTTTTCAAAACGTGTTTTTCAGCCCGAAATAAACGCGTTTTTTCAGACAACTGAATCCCCATGTAGCAGCAAGTCTCAGAAGAGCCCACACACTCAGATCTTAACCCCAGTGTGCAGAAAGGTTCAAAACATGTTTTTCAGCAGAAATAAACATGTTTCTGCAAGTTTGGTCAACCCCATGTAAGTTATGGGGCAGTAACAGTACACTTTTCAAAACGTGTTTTTCAGCCCGAAATAAACGCGTTTTTTCAGACAACTGAATCCCCATGTAGCAGCAAGGCTCAGAAGAGCCCACACACTCAGATCTTAACCCCAGTGTGCAGAAAGGTTCAAAACATGTTTTTCAGCAGAAATAAACATGTTTCTGCAAGTTTGGTCAACCCCATGTAAGTTATGGGGCAGTAACAGTACACTTTTCAAAACGTGTTTTTCAGCCCGAAATAAACACGTTTTTTCAGACAACTGAATACCCATGTAGCAGCAAGGCTCAGAAGAGCCCACACACTCAGATCTTAACCCCAGTGTGCTGAAAGTGTCAAAACATGTTTTTCAGCAGAAATAAACATGTTTCTGCAAGTTTGGTCAACCCCATGTAAGTTATGGGGCAGTAACAGTACACTTTTCAAAACGTGTTTTTCAGCCCGAAATAAACGCGTTTTTTCAGACAACTGAATACCCATGTAGCAGCAAGGCTCAGAAGAGCCCACACACTCAGATCTTAACCCCAGTGTGCAGAAAGGGTCAAAACGTGTTTTTCAGCAGAAATAAACATGTTTCTGCAAGTTTGGTCAACCCCATGTAAGTTATGGGGCAGTAACAGTACACTCTGCAAAACGTGTTTTACAGCCCGAAATAAACGCGTTTTTTCAGACAACTGAATCCCCATGTAGCAGCAAGGCTCAGAAGAGCCCACACACTCAGATCTTAACCCCAGTGTGCAGAAAGGTTCAAAACATGTTTTTCAGCAGAAATAAACATGTTTCTGCAAGTTTGGTCAACCCCATGTAAGTTATGGGGCAGTAACAGTACACTTTTCAAAACGTGTTTTTCAGCCCGAAATAAACGCGTTTTTTCAGACAACTGAATACCCATGTAGCAGCAAGGCTCAGAAGAGCCCACACACTCAGATCTTAACCCCAGTGTGCTGAAAGTGTCAAAACATGTTTTTCAGCAGAAATAAACATGTTTCTGCAAGTTTGGTCAACCCCATGTAAGTTATGGGGCAGTAACAGTACACTTTTCAAAACGTGTTTTTCAGCCCGAAATAAACGCGTTTTTTCAGACAACTGAATACCCATGTAGCAGCAAGGCTCAGAAGAGCCCACACACTCAGATCTTAACCCCAGTGTGCTGAAAGTGTCAAAACATGATTTTCAGCAGAAATAAACATGTTTCTGCAAGTTTGGTCAACCCCATGTAAGTTATGGGGCAGTAACAGTACACTTTTCAAAACGTGTTTTTCAGCCCGAAATAAACGCGTTTTTTCAGACAACTGAATCCCCATGTAGCAGCAAGGCTCAGAAGAGCCCACACACTCAGATCTTAACCCCAGTGTGCAGAAAGGTTCAAAACATGTTTTTCAGCAGAAATAAACATGTTTCTGCAAGTTTGGTCAACCCCATGTAAGTTATGGGGCAGTAACAGTACACTTTTCAAAACGTGTTTTTCAGCCCGAAATAAACGCGTTTTTTCAGACAACTGAATACCCATGTAGCAGCAAGGCTCAGAAGAGCCCACACACTCAGATCTTAACCCCATTGTGCAGAAAGTGTCAAAACATGTTTTTCAGCAGAAATAAACATGTTTCTGCAAGTTTGGTCAACCCCATGTAAGTTATGGGGCAGTAACAGTACACTTTTCAAAACGTGTTTTTCAGCCCGAAATAAACGCGTTTTTTCAGACAACTGAATCCCCATGTAGCAGCAAGGCTCAGAAGAGCCCACACACTCAGATCTTAACCCCAGTGTGCAGAAAGGTTCAAAACATGTTTTTCAGCAGAAATAAACATGTTTCTGCAAGTTTGGTCAACCCCATGTAAGTTATGGGGCAGTAACAGTACACTTTTCAAAACGTGTTTTTCAGCCCGAAATAAACGCGTTTTTTCAGACAACTGAATACCCATGTAGCAGCAAGGCTCAGAAGAGCCCACACACTCAGATCTTAACCCCAGTGTGCAGAAAGGTTCAAAACATGTTTTTCAGCAGAAATAAACATGTTTCTGCAAGTTTGGTCAACCCCATGTAAGTTATGGGGCAGTAACAGTACACTTTTCAAAACGTGTTTTTCAGCCCGAAATAAACGCGTTTTTTCAGACAACTGAATACCCATGTAGCAGCAAGGCTCAGAAGAGCCCACACACTCAGATCTTAACCCCAGTGTGCTGAAAGTTGTCAAAACATGTTTTTCAGCAGAAATAAACATGTTTCTGCAAGTTTGGTCAACCCCATGTAAGTTATGGGGCAGTAACAGTACACTTTTCAAAACGTGTTTTTCAGCCCGAAATAAACGCGTTTTTTCAGACAACTGAATACCCATGTAGCAGCAAGGCTCAGAAGAGCCCACACACTCAGATCTTAACCCCAGTGTGCTGAAAGTGTCAAAACATGATTTTCAGCAGAAATAAACATGTTTCTGCAAGTTTGGTCAACCCCATGTAAGTTATGGGGCAGTAACAGTACACTTTTCAAAACGTGTTTTTCAGCCCGAAATAAACGCGTTTTTTCAGACAACTGAATCCCCATGTAGCAGCAAGTCTCAGAAGAGCCCACACACTCAGATCTTAACCCCAGTGTGCAGAAAGGTTCAAAACATGTTTTTCAGCAGAAATAAACATGTTTCTGCAAGTTTGGTCAACCCCATGTAAGTTATGGGGCAGTAACAGTACACTTTTCAAAACGTGTTTTTCAGCCCGAAATAAACGCGTTTTTTCAGACAACTGAATCCCCATGTAGCAGCAAGGCTCAGAAGAGCCCACACACTCAGATCTTAACCCCAGTGTGCAGAAAGGTTCAAAACATGTTTTTCAGCAGAAATAAACATGTTTCTGCAAGTTTGGTCAACCCCATGTAAGTTATGGGGCAGTAACAGTACACTTTTCAAAACGTGTTTTTCAGCCCGAAATAAACGCGTTTTTTCAGACAACTGAATCCCCATGTAGCAGCAAGGCTCAGAAGAGCCCACACACTCAGATCTTAACCCCAGTGTGCAGAAAGGTTCAAAACATGTTTTTCAGCAGAAATAAACATGTTTCTGCAAGTTTGGTCAACCCCATGTAAGTTATGGGGCAGTAACAGTACACTTTTCAAAACGTGTTTTTCAGCCCGAAATAAACACGTTTTTCAGACAACTGAATACCCATGTAGCAGCAAGGCTCAGAAGAGCCCACACACTCAGATCTTAACCCCAGTGTGCTGAAAGTGTCAAAACATGTTTTTCAGCAGAAATAAACATGTTTCTGCAAGTTTGGTCAACCCCATGTAAGTTATGGGGCAGTAACAGTACACTTTTCAAAACGTGTTTTTCAGCCCGAAATAAACGCGTTTTTTCAGACAACTGAATACCCATGTAGCAGCAAGGCTCAGAAGAGCCCACACACTCAGATCTTAACCCCAGTGTGCAGAAAGGGTCAAAACGTGTTTTTCAGCAGAAATAAACATGTTTCTGCAAGTTTGGTCAACCCCATGTAAGTTATGGGGCAGTAACAGTACACTCTGCAAAACGTGTTTTACAGCCCGAAATAAACGCGTTTTTTCAGACAACTGAATCCCCATGTAGCAGCAAGGCTCAGAAGAGCCCACACACTCAGATCTTAACCCCAGTGTGCAGAAAGGTTCAAAACATGTTTTTCAGCAGAAATAAACATGTTTCTGCAAGTTTGGTCAACCCCATGTAAGTTATGGGGCAGTAACAGTACACTTTTCAAAACGTGTTTTTCAGCCCGAAATAAACGCGTTTTTTCAGACAACTGAATACCCATGTAGCAGCAAGGCTCAGAAGAGCCCACATACTCAGATCTTAACCCCAGTGTGCTGAAAGTGTCAAAACATGATTTTCAGCAGAGATAAACATGTTTCTGCAAGTTTGGTCAACCCCATGTAAGTTATGGGGCAGTAACAGTACACTTTTCAAAACGTGTTTTTCAGCCCGAAATAAACGCGTTTTTTCAGACAACTGAATCCCCATGTAGCAGCAAGTCTCAGAAGAGCCCACACACTCAGATCTTAACCCCAGTGTGCAGAAAGGTTCAAAACATGTTTTTCAGCAGAAATAAACATGTTTCTGCAAGTTTGGTCAACCCCATGTAAGTTATGGGGCAGTAACAGTACACTTTTCAAAACGTGTTTTTCAGCCCGAAATAAACGCGTTTTTTCAGACAACTGAATACCCATGTAGCAGCAAGGCTCAGAAGAGCCCACACACTCAGATCTTAACCCCAGTGTGCTGAAAGTGTCAAAACATGTTTTTCAGCAGAAATAAACATGTTTCTGCAAGTTTGGTCAACCCCATGTAAGTTATGGGGCAGTAACAGTACACTTTTCAAAACGTGTTTTTCAGCCCGAAATAAACGCGTTTTTTCAGACAACTGAATCCCCATGTAGCAGCAAGGCTCAGAAGAGCCCACACACTCAGATCTTAACCCCAGTGTGCTGAAAGTGTCAAAACATGATTTTCAGCAGAAATAAACATGTTTCTGCAAGTTTGGTCAACCCCATGTAAGTTATGGGGCAGTAACAGTACACTTTTCAAAACGTGTTTTTCAGCCCGAAATAAACGCGTTTTTTCAGACAACTGAATACCCATGTAGCAGCAAGGCTCAGAAGAGCCCACACACTCAGATCTTAACCCCAGTGTGCAGAAAGGTTCAAAACATGTTTTTCAGCAGAAATAAACATGTTTCTGCAAGTTTGGTCAACCCCATGTAAGTTATGGGGCAGTAACAGTACACTTTTCAAAACGTGTTTTTCAGCCCGAAATAAACGCGTTTTTTCAGACAACTGAATCCCATGTAGCAGCAAGGCTCAGAAGAGCCCACACACTCAGATCTTAACCCCAGTGTGCAGAAAGGTTCAAAACATGTTTTTCAGCAGAAATAAACATGTTTCTGCAAGTTTGGTCAACCCCATGTAAGTTATGGGGCAGTAACAGTACACTTTTCAAAACGTGTTTTTCAGCCCGAAATAAACACGTTTTTTCAGACAACTGAATACCCATGTAGCAGCAAGGCTCAGAAGAGCCCACACACTCAGATCTTAACCCCAGTGTGCTGAAAGTGTCAAAACATGTTTTTCAGCAGAAATAAACATGTTTCTGCAAGTTTGGTCAACCCCATGTAAGTTATGGGGCAGTAACAGTACACTTTTCAAAACGTGTTTTTCAGCCCGAAATAAACGCGTTTTTTCAGACAACTGAATACCCATGTAGCAGCAAGGCTCAGAAGAGCCCACACACTCAGATCTTAACCCCAGTGTGCAGAAAGGGTCAAAACGTGTTTTTCAGCAGAAATAAACATGTTTCTGCAAGTTTGGTCAACCCCATGTAAGTTATGGGGCAGTAACAGTACACTCTGCAAAACGTGTTTTACAGCCCGAAATAAACGCGTTTTTTCAGACAACTGAATCCCCATGTAGCAGCAAGGCTCAGAAGAGCCCACACACTCAGATCTTAACCCCAGTGTGCAGAAAGGTTCAAAACATGTTTTTCAGCAGAAATAAACATGTTTCTGCAAGTTTGGTCAACCCCATGTAAGTTATTGGGCAGTAACAGTACACTTTTCAAAACGTGTTTTTCAGCCCGAAATAAACGCGTTTTTTCAGACAACTGAATACCCATGTAGCAGCAAGGCTCAGAAGAGCCCACACACTCAGATCTTAACCCCAGTGTGCTGAAAGTGTCAAAACATGTTTTTCAGCAGAAATAAACATGTTTCTGCAAGTTTGGTCAACCCCATGTAAGTTATTGGGCAGTAACAGTACACTTTTCAAAACGTGTTTTTCAGCCCGAAATAAACGCGTTTTTTCAGACAACTGAATACCCATGTAGCAGCAAGGCTCAGAAGAGCCCACACACTCAGATCTTAACCCCAGTGTGCAGAAAGGTTCAAAACATGTTTTTCAGCAGAAATAAACATGTTTCTGCAAGTTTGGTCAACCCCATGTAAGTTATGGGGCAGTAACAGTACACTTTTCAAAACGTGTTTTTCAGCCCGAAATAAACGCGTTTTTTCAGACAACTGAATACCCATGTAGCAGCAAGGCTCAGAAGAGCCCACACACTCAGATCTTAACCCCAGTGTGCTGAAAGTGTCAAAACATGTTTTTCAGCAGAAATAAACATGTTTCTGCAAGTTTGGTCAACCCCATGTAAGTTATGGGGCAGTAACAGTACACTTTTCAAAACGTGTTTTTCAGCCCGAAATAAACGCGTTTTTTCAGACAACTGAATCCCCATGTAGCAGCAAGGCTCAGAAGAGCCCACACACTCAGATCTTAACCCCAGTGTGCAGAAAGGTTCAAAACATGTTTTTCAGCAGAAATAAACATGTTTCTGCAAGTTTGGTCAACCCCATGTAAGTTATGGGGCAGTAACAGTACACTTTTCAAAACGTGTTTTTCAGCCCGAAATAAACGCGTTTTTTCAGACAACTGAATACCCATGTAGCAGCAAGGCTCAGAAGAGCCCACACACTCAGATCTTAACCCCAGTGTGCTGAAAGTGTCAAAACATGTTTTTCAGCAGAAATAAACATGTTTCTGCAAGTTTGGTCAACCCCATGTAAGTTATGGGGCAGTAACAGTACACTTTTCAAAACGTGTTTTTCAGCCCGAAATAAACGCGTTTTTTCAGACAACTGAATACCCATGTAGCAGCAAGGCTCAGAAGAGCCCACACACTCAGATCTTAACCCCAGTGTGCAGAAAGTGTCAAAACATGTTTTTCAGCAGAAATAAACATGTTTCTGCAAGTTTGGTCAACCCCATGTAAGTTATGGGGCAGTAACAGTACACTTTTCAAAACGTGTTTTTCAGCCCGAAATAAACGCGTTTTTTCAGACAACTGAATCCCCATGTAGCAGCAAGGCTCAGAAGAGCCCACACACTCAGATCTTAACCCCAGTGTGCAGAAAGGTTCAAAACATGTTTTTTCAGCAGAAATAAACATGTTTCTGCAAGTTTGGTCAACCCCATGTAAGTTATGGGGCAGTAACAGTACACTTTTCAAAACGTGTTTTTCAGCCCGAAATAAACACGTTTTTTCAGACAACTGAATACCCATGTAGCAGCAAGGCTCAGAAGAGCCCACACACTCAGATCTTAACCCCAGTGTGCTGAAAGTGTCAAAACATGTTTTTCAGCAGAAATAAACATGTTTCTGCAAGTTTGGTCAACCCCATGTAAGTTATGGGGCAGTAACAGTACACTTTTCAAAACGTGTTTTTCAGCCCGAAATAAACGCGTTTTTTCAGACAACTGAATACCCATGTAGCAGCAAGGCTCAGAAGAGCCCACACACTCAGATCTTAACCCCAGTGTGCAGAAAGGGTCAAAACGTGTTTTTCAGCAGAAATAAACATGTTTCTGCAAGTTTGGTCAACCCCATGTAAGTTATGGGGCAGTAACAGTACACTCTGCAAAACGTGTTTTACAGCCCGAAATAAACGCGTTTTTTCAGACAACTGAATCCCCATGTAGCAGCAAGGCTCAGAAGAGCCCACACACTCAGATCTTAACCCCAGTGTGCAGAAAGGTTCAAAACATGTTTTTCAGCAGAAATAAACATGTTTCTGCAAGTTTGGTCAACCCCATGTAAGTTATGGGGCAGTAACAGTACACTTTTCAAAACGTGTTTTTCAGCCCGAAATAAACGCGTTTTTTCAGACAACTGAATACCCATGTAGCAGCAAGGCTCAGAAGAGCCCACACACTCAGATCTTAACCCCAGTGTGCTGAAAGTGTCAAAACATGTTTTTCAGCAGAAATAAACATGTTTCTGCAAGTTTGGTCAACCCCATGTAAGTTATGGGGCAGTAACAGTACACTTTTCAAAACGTGTTTTTCAGCCCGAAATAAACGCGTTTTTTCAGACAACTGAATACCCATGTAGCAGCAAGGCTCAGAAGAGCCCACACACTCAGATCTTAACCCCAGTGTGCTGAAAGTGTCAAAACATGATTTTCAGCAGAAATAAACATGTTTCTGCAAGTTTGGTCAACCCCATGTAAGTTATGGGGCAGTAACAGTACACTTTTCAAAACGTGTTTTTCAGCCCGAAATAAACGCGTTTTTTCAGACAACTGAATCCCATGTAGCAGCAAGTCTCAGAAGAGCCCACACACTCAGATCTTAACCCCAGTGTGCAGAAAGGTTCAAAACATATTTTTCAGCAGAAATAAACATGTTTCTGCAAGTTTGGTCAACCCCATGTAAGTTATGGGGCAGTAACAGTACACTTTTCAAACGTGTTTTTCAGCCCGAAATAAACGCGTTTTTTCAGACAACTGAATACCCATGTAGCAGCAAGGCTCAGAAGAGCCCACACACTCAGATCTTAACCCCAGTGTGCAGAAAGGTTCAAAACATGTTTTTCAGCAGAAATAAACATGTTTCTGCAAGTTTGGTCAACCCCATGTAAGTTATGGGGCAGTAACAGTACACTTTTCAAAACGTGTTTTTCAGCCCGAAATAAACACGTTTTTTCAGACAACTGAATACCCATGTAGCAGCAAGGCTCAGAAGAGCCCACACACTCAGATCTTAACCCCAGTGTGCTGAAAGTGTCAAAACATGTTTTTCAGCAGAAATAAACATGTTTCTGCAAGTTTGGTCAACCCCATGTAAGTTATGGGGCAGTAACAGTACACTTTTCAAAACGTGTTTTTCAGCCCGAAATAAACGCGTTTTTTCAGACAACTGAATACCCATGTAGCAGCAAGGCTCAGAAGAGCCCACACACTCAGATCTTAACCCCAGTGTGCAGAAAGGGTCAAAACGTGTTTTTCAGCAGAAATAAACATGTTTCTGCAAGTTTGGTCAACCCCATGTAAGTTATGGGGCAGTAACAGTACACTCTGCAAAACGTGTTTTACAGCCCGAAATAAACGCGTTTTTTCAGACAACTGAATCCCCATGTAGCAGCAAGGCTCAGAAGAGCCCACACACTCAGATCTTAACCCCAGTGTGCAGAAAGGTTCAAAACATGTTTTTCAGCAGAAATAAACATGTTTCTGCAAGTTTGGTCAACCCCATGTAAGTTATGGGGCAGTAACAGTACACTTTTCAAAACGTGTTTTTCAGCCCGAAATAAACGCGTTTTTTCAGACAACTGAATACCCATGTAGCAGCAAGGCTCAGAAGAGCCCACACACTCAGATCTTAACCCCAGTGTGCTGAAAGTGTCAAAACATGTTTTTCAGCAGAAATAAACATGTTTCTGCAAGTTTGGTCAACCCCATGTAAGTTATGGGGCAGTAACAGTACACTTTTCAAAACGTGTGTTTCAGCCCGAAATAAACGCGTTTTTTCAGACAACTGAATACCCATGTAGCAGCAAGGCTCAGAAGAGCCCACACACTCAGATCTTAACCCCAGTGTGCTGAAAGTGTCAAAACATGATTTTCAGCAGAAATAAACATGTTTCTGCAAGTTTGGTCAACCCCATGTAAGTTATGGGGCAGTAACAGTACACTTTTCAAAACGTGTTTTTCAGCCCGAAATAAACGCGTTTTTTCAGACAACTGAATCCCCATGTAGCAGCAAGTCTCAGAAGAGCCCACACACTCAGATCTTAACCCCAGTGTGCAGAAAGGTTCAAAACATGTTTTTCAGCAGAAATAAACATGTTTCTGCAAGTTTGGTCAACCCCATGTAAGTTATGGGGCAGTAACAGTACACTTTTCAAAACGTGTTTTTCAGCCCGAAATAAACGCGTTTTTTCAGACAACTGAATACCCATGTAGCAGCAAGGCTCAGAAGAGCCCACACACTCAGATCTTAACCCCATTGTGCTGAAAGTGTCAAAACATGTTTTTCAGCAGAAATAAACATGTTTCTGCAAGTTTGGTCAACCCCATGTAAGTTATGGGGCAGTAACAGTACACTTTTCAAAACGTGTTTTTCAGCCCGAAATAAACGCGTTTTTTCAGACAACTGAATACCCATGTAGCAGCAAGGCTCAGAAGAGCCCACACACTCAGATCTTAACCCCAGTGTGCAGAAAGGTTCAAAACATGTTTTTCAGCAGAAATAAACATGTTTCTGCAAGTTTGGTCAACCCCATGTAAGTTATGGGGCAGTAACAGTACACTTTTCAAAACGTGTTTTTCAGCCCGAAATAAACGCGTTTTTTCAGACAACTGAATCCCCATGTAGCAGCAAGGCTCAGAAGAGCCCACACACTCAGATCTTAACCCCAGTGTGCAGAAAGGTTCAAAACATGTTTTTCAGCAGAAATAAACATGTTTCTGCAAGTTTGGTCAACCCCATGTAAGTTATGGGGCAGTAACAGTACACTTTTCAAAACGTGTTTTTCAGCCCGAAATAAACACGTTTTTTCAGACAACTGAATACCCATGTAGCAGCAAGGCTCAGAAGAGCCCACACACTCAGATCTTAACCCCAGTGTGCTGAAAGTGTCAAAACATGTTTTTCAGCAGAAATAAACATGTTTCTGCAAGTTTGGTCAACCCCATGTAAGTTATGGGGCAGTAACAGTACACTTTTCAAAACGTGTTTTTCAGCCCGAAATAAACGCGTTTTTTCAGACAACTGAATACCCATGTAGCAGCAAGGCTCAGAAGAGCCCACACACTCAGATCTTAACCCCAGTGTGCAGAAAGTTGTCAAAACATGTTTTTCAGCAGAAATAAACATGTTTCTGCAAGTTTGGTCAACCCCATGTAAGTTATGGGGCAGTAACAGTACACTTTTCAAAACGTGTTTTTCAGCCCGAAATAAACGCGTTTTTTCAGACAACTGAATACCCCATGTAGCAGCAAGGCTCAGAAGAGCCCACACACTCAGATCTTAACCCCAGTGTGCAGAAAGGTTCAAAACATGTTTTTCAGCAGAAATAAACATGTTTCTGCAAGTTTGGTCAACCCCATGTAAGTTATGGGGCAGTAACAGTACACTTTTCAAAACGTGTTTTTCAGCCCGAAATAAACGCGTTTTTTCAGACAACTGAATACCCATGTAGCAGCAAGGCTCAGAAGAGCCCACACACTCAGATCTTAACCCCAGTGTGCTGAAAGTGTCAAAACATGATTTTCAGCAGAAATAAACATGTTTCTGCAAGTTTGGTCAACCCCATGTAAGTTATGGGGCAGTAACAGTACACTTTTCAAAACGTGTTTTTCAGCCCGAAATAAACGCGTTTTTTCAGACAACTGAATCCCCATGTAGCAGCAAGTCTCAGAAGAGCCCACACACTCAGATCTTAACCCCAGTGTGCAGAAAGGTTCAAAACATGTTTTTCAGCAGAAATAAACATGTTTCTGCAAGTTTGGTCAACCCCATGTAAGTTATGGGGCAGTAACAGTACACTTTTCAAAACGTGTTTTTCAGCCCGAAATAAACGCGTTTTTTCAGACAACTGAATACCCATGTAGCAGCAAGGCTCAGAAGAGCCCACACACTCAGATCTTAACCCCAGTGTGCTGAAAGTGTCAAAACATGTTTTTCAGCAGAAATAAACATGTTTCTGCAAGTTTGGTCAACCCCATGTAAGTTATGGGGCAGTAACAGTACACTTTTCAAAACGTGTTTTTCAGCCCGAAATAAACGCGTTTTTTTCAGACAACTGAATCCCCATGTAGCAGCAAGGCTCAGAAGAGCCCACACACTCAGATCTTAACCCCAGTGTGCTGAAAGTGTCAAAACATGTTTTTCAGCAGAAATAAACATGTTTCTGCAAGTTTGGTCAACCCCATGTAAGTTATGGGGCAGTAACAGTACACTTTTCAAAACGTGTTTTTCAGCCCGAAATAAACGCGTTTTTTCAGACAACTGAATACCCATGTAGCAGCAAGGCTCAGAAGAGCCCACACACTCAGATCTTAACCCCAGTGTGCAGAAAGGTGTCAAAACATGTTTTTCAGCAGAAATAAACATGTTTCTGCAAGTTTGGTCAACCCCATGTAAGTTATGGGGCAGTAACAGTACACTTTTCAAAACGTGTTTTTCAGCCCGAAATAAACGCGTTTTTTCAGACAACTGAATACCCATGTAGCAGCAAGGCTCAGAAGAGCCCACACACTCAGATCTTAACCCCAGTGTGCTGAAAGTGTCAAAACATGTTTTTCAGCAGAAATAAACATGTTTCTGCAAGTTTGGTCAACCCCATGTAAGTTATGGGGCAGTAACAGTACACTTTTCAAAACGTGTTTTTCAGCCCGAAATAAACGCGTTTTTTCAGACAACTGAATACCCATGTAGCAGCAAGGCTCAGAAGAGCCCACACACTCAGATCTTAACCCCAGTGTGCTGAAAGTGTCAAAACATGTTTTTCAGCAGAAATAAACATGTTTCTGCAAGTTTGGTCAACCCCATGTAAGTTATGGGGCAGTAACAGTACACTTTTCAAAACGTGTTTTTCAGCCCGAAATAAACGCGTTTTTTCAGACAACTGAATCCCCATGTAGCAGCAAGGCTCAGAAGAGCCCACACACTCAGATCTTAACCCCAGTGTGCTGAAAGGTTCAAAACATGTTTTTCAGCAGAAATAAACATGTTTCTGCAAGTTTGGTCAACCCCATGTAAGTTATGGGGCAGTAACAGTACACTTTTCAAAACGTGTTTTTCAGCCCGAAATAAACGCGTTTTTTCAGACAACTGAATACCCCATGTAGCAGCAAGGCTCAGAAGAGCCCACACACTCAGATCTTAACCCCAGTGTGCAGAAAGTGTCAAAACATGTTTTTCAGCAGAAATAAACATGTTTCTGCAAGTTTGGTCAACCCCATGTAAGTTATGGGGCAGTAACAGTACACTTTTCAAAACGTGTTTTCAGCCCGAAATAAACGCGTTTTTTCAGACAACTGAATCCCCATGTAGCAGCAAGGCTCAGAAGAGCCCACACACTCAGATCTTAACCCCAGTGTGCAGAAAGGTTCAAAACATGTTTTTCAGCAGAAATAAACATGTTTCTGCAAGTTTGGTCAACCCCATGTAAGTTATGGGGCAGTAACAGTACACTTTTCAAAACGTGTTTTTCAGCCCGAAATAAACGCGTTTTTTCAGACAACTGAATACCCATGTAGCAGCAAGGCTCAGAAGAGCCCACACACTCAGATCTTAACCCCAGTGTGCTGAAAGGTTCAAAACATGTTTTTCAGCAGAAATAAACATGTTTCTGCAAGTTTGGTCAACCCCATGTAAGTTATGGGGCAGTAACAGTACACTTTTCAAAACGTGTTTTTCAGCCCGAAATAAACGCGTTTTTTCAGACAACTGAATACCCATGTAGCAGCAAGGCTCAGAAGAGCCCACACACTCAGATCTTAACCCCAGTGTGCTGAAAGTGTCAAAACATGTTTTTCAGCAGAAATAAACATGTTTCTGCAAGTTTGGTCAACCCCATGTAAGTTATGGGGCAGTAACAGTACACTTTTCAAAACGTGTTTTTCAGCCCGAAATAAACGCGTTTTTTCAGACAACTGAATACCCATGTAGCAGCAAGGCTCAGAAGAGCCCACACACTCAGATCTTAACCCCAGTGTGCAGAAAGGTCAAAACATGTTTTTCAGCAGAAATAAACATGTTTCTGCAAGTTTGGTCAACCCCATGTAAGTTATGGGGCAGTAACAGTACACTTTTCAAAACGTGTTTTTCAGCCCGAAATAAACGCGTTTTTTCAGACAACTGAATACCCCATGTAGCAGCAAGGCTCAGAAGAGCCCACACACTCAGATCTTAACCCCAGTGTGCTGAAAGGTTTCAAAACATGTTTTTCAGCAGAAATAAACATGTTTCTGCAAGTTTGGTCAACCCCATGTAAGTTATGGGGCAGTAACAGTACACTTTTCAAACGTGTTTTTCAGCCCGAAATAAACACGTTTTTTCAGACAACTGAATACCCATGTAGCAGCAAGGCTCAGGCCCACACACTCAGATCTTAACCCCAGTGTGCTGAAAGTGTCAAAACATGTTTTTCAGCAGAAATAAACATGTTTCTGCAAGTTTGGTCAACCCCATGTAAGTTATGGGGCAGTAACAGTACACTTTTCAAAACGTGTTTTTCAGCCCGAAATAAACGCGTTTTTTCAGACAACTGAATACCCATGTAGCAGCAAGGCTCAGAAGAGCCCACACACTCAGATCTTAACCCCAGTGTGCAGAAAGGGTCAAAACGTGTTTTTCAGCAGAAATAAACATGTTTCTGCAAGTTTGGTCAACCCCATGTAAGTTATGGGGCAGTAACAGTACACTCTGCAAAACGTGTTTTACAGCCCGAAATAAACGCGTTTTTTCAGACAACTGAATCCCCATGTAGCAGCAAGGCTCAGAAGAGCCCACACACTCAGATCTTAACCCCAGTGTGCAGAAAGGTTCAAAACATGTTTTTCAGCAGAAATAAACATGTTTCTGCAAGTTTGGTCAACCCCATGTAAGTTATGGGGCAGTAACAGTACACTTTTCAAAACGTGTTTTCAGCCCGAAATAAACGCGTTTTTTCAGACAACTGAATACCCATGTAGCAGCAAGGCTCAGAAGAGCCCACACACTCAGATCTTAACCCCAGTGTGCTGAAAGTGTCAAAACATGTTTTTCAGCAGAAATAAACATGTTTCTGCAAGTTTGGTCAACCCCATGTAAGTTATGGGGCAGTAACAGTACACTTTTCAAAACGTGTTTTTCAGCCCGAAATAAACGCGTTTTTTCAGACAACTGAATACCCATGTAGCAGCAAGGCTCAGAAGAGCCCACACACTCAGATCTTAACCCCAGTGTGCTGAAAGGTTTCAAAACATGTTTTTCAGCAGAAATAAACATGTTTCTGCAAGTTTGGTCAACCCCATGTAAGTTATGGGGCAGTAACAGTACACTTTTCAAAACGTGTTTTTCAGCCCGAAATAAACGCGTTTTTCAGACAACTGAATACCCATGTAGCAGCAAGGCTCAGAAGAGCCCACACACTCAGATCTTAACCCCAGTGTGCTGAAAGTGTCAAAACATGTTTTTCAGCAGAAATAAACATGTTTCTGCAAGTTTGGTCAACCCCATGTAAAGTTATGGGGCAGTAACAGTACACTTTCAAAACGTGTTTTTCAGCCCGAAATAAACGCGTTTTTTCAGACAACTGAATCCCCATGTAGCAGCAAGGCTCAGAAGAGCCCACACACTCAGATCTTAACCCCAGTGTGCAGAAAGGTTCAAAACATGTTTTTCAGCAGAAATAAACATGTTTCTGCAAGTTTGGTCAACCCCATGTAAGTTATGGGGCAGTAACAGTACACTTTTCAAAACGTGTTTTTCAGCCCGAAATAAACGCGTTTTTTTCAGACAACTGAATACCCATGTAGCAGCAAGGCTCAGAAGAGCCCACACACTCAGATCTTAACCCCAGTGTGCTGAAAGTGTCAAAACATGTTTTTCAGCAGAAATAAACATGTTTCTGCAAGTTTGGTCAACCCCATGTAAGTTATGGGGCAGTAACAGTACACTTTTCAAAACGTGTTTTTCAGCCCGAAATAAACGCGTTTTTTCAGACAACTGAATACCCATGTAGCAGCAAGGCTCAGAAGAGCCCACACACTCAGATCTTAACCCCAGTGTGCAGAAAGTGTCAAAACATGTTTTTCAGCAGAAATAAACATGTTTCTGCAAGTTTGGTCAACCCCATGTAAGTTATGGGGCAGTAACAGTACACTTTTCAAAACGTGTTTTTACAGCCCGAATAACGCGTTTTTTCAGACAACTGAATCCCCATGTAGCAGCAAGGCTCAGAAGAGCCCACACACTCAGATCTTAACCCCAGTGTGCAGAAAGGTTCAAAACATGTTTTTCAGCAGAAATAAACATGTTTCTGCAAGTTTGGTCAACCCCATGTAAGTTATGGGGCAGTAACAGTACACTTTTCAAAACGTGTTTTTCAGCCCGAAATAAACGCGTTTTTTCAGACAACTGAATACCCATGTAGCAGCAAGGCTCAGAAGAGCCCACACACTCAGATCTTAACCCCAGTGTGCTGAAAGTGTCAAAACATGTTTTTCAGCAGAAATAAACATGTTTCTGCAAGTTGGTCAACCCCATGTAAGTTATTGGGGCAGTAACAGTACACTTTTCAAAATGTGTTTTTTCAGCCCGAAATAAACGCGTTTTTTCAGACAACTGAATACCCATGTAGCAGCAAGGCTCAGAAGAGCCCACACACTCAGATCTTAACCCCAGTGTGCAGAAAGTGTCAAAACATGTTTTTCAGCAGAAATAAACATGTTTCTGCAAGTTTGGTCAACCCCATGTAAGTTATGGGGCAGTAACAGTACACTTTTCAAAACGTGTTTTTCAGCCCGAAATAAACGCGTTTTTTCAGACAACTGAATCCCCATGTAGCAGCAAGGCTCAGAAGAGCCCACACACTCAGATCTTAACCCCAGTGTGCAGAAAGGTCAAAACATGTTTTCAGCAGAAATAAACATGTTTCTGCAAGTTTGGTCAACCCATGTAAGTTATGGGGGCAGTAACAGTACACTTTTCAAAACGTGTTTTTCAGCCCGAAATAAACGCGTTTTTTCAGACAACTGAATACCCATGTAGCAGCAAGCTCAGAAGAGCCCACACACTCAGATCTTAACCCAGTGTGCTGAAAGTGTCAAAACATGTTTTCAGCAGAAATAAACATGTTTCTGCAAGTTTGGTCAACCCCATGTAAGTTATGGGCAGTAACAGTACACTTTTCAAAACGTGTTTTTCAGCCCGAAATAAACGCGTTTTTTCAGACAACTGAATACCCATGTAGCAGCAAGCCCTCAGAAGAGCCCACCCCACCACTCAGTTCTTAACCCCAGTGTGCTGAAAGT